>NC_141547.1:70780000-71080000 GCF_021556685.1 Rattus norvegicus | reverse complement strand
CTTATGTATTCATTTATCAGTGCTCTGTTGAGAAGTCATCAGAGAGGCTTCCTCGAGGAGCAGGTAGAAGCAGGTGCAGAGACCCACAGCCAGACATTATACAGAGACAGAGTCTAAATTGGAGTTCTCCTTCAGGTCCCTCCCCTAAGAGATTGGGTAACCTGTGGGTGAGGCGAGGAAAGACTGTAGAAGTCAGAGGGGGTGGAGGACACCAGGAGAACATGGCCCACTGAATTTACTAAGCAGCTCTCATGGGCTCACAGACAATGAAGTGGAAAGCATGGATCTGCATGGCTCTGCACCAGGTCCTCTGCGCATGTACTATGGCTGTCTGCTTGGTGTTTTGTGGGACTCTTAACTGTGGGAGGGGTGTATCACTGATTCCCTATTGGGCTGCCTTGTCAGATTTCATATGAGGTCTTTTGCCTTGTCATGTTTTGTCCCATTTCAATGTTGTCTCTTGGAGACCTCCCCTTTTCTGAAGGGGAAATGGAGGTGGGGGTGAATCTGGGGGAGAGGGAAGGTAGAGGTCATCTAGGGGGAGTGAAGAGGATAGGAAACTGTGGTCTAAATGGATTGTGTGGGAGAAGAATCTATTTTCAATACATTTTATTTAAAACAGGAGAGAGATTCAGAGAGTTGCCTCTCTGAATGTGCCCACTTTGCTATCGCATGTCTGCTCCCAGAACAACGTTCATTCCTGAATTAATTCACTCTCACTGTAGAACCTCTTTCTACTTCGTTTAGATCTGCATCCCTTATAACCTAGTTTTGTTATATAGTTTATGCTCAGGGCCAGCCATTTGAACTACATTGAACCTCCACCCCTTTTTAGAAAAGTCATGAATATAACATTGTGTCCATTGTGCCCATCTGGAGGCCAGAGGTCAATACAAGTGTCAATCCCCAGGAACCATTCACATTGCTTTTTGAGACAGAGCATTTCACTGAACCTAGAGTTTGCTGATAGGTTGTTGCCTGGTCAGGGAAATCTAGGTAGCCTCTCTGTGCCCAAGTGCTGGGATTGCAAGTGAGTGCTAATCTTCTGGGAGGTTTTTTACTTGCTTGCTAGAAACTGATTCCATGCTCTGCTCACACATTTTATCAACAGAGCTATCTCCCTGGGGACATTGGCATCTTTTCTCACCCAGGTTTTCTGACCTTAGTCAGCTGGGTTTTCCCTGGGACTTGATGTGTATAATCACATGATACAATAGTAGTAACAAACTAACAAGCTTATACTAATAACAAAGGCAATTGGACCACTACAAGGAAGTCTAAGACAGTGTTTGTCTAGCTGATGAGAGGATTGCCTTGAGTTGACATGGTTTTCTGTGGAGCACGAGCAGTTGATTAACTTGGATGCTAGAGAATTCTCTGCAATATGAACTCTGTTTGTCATGGGGAACCTTAAGTAAACAGGCAATGAGAATGCCAGACCAGCAATTCCCTCCTTTATTCCTAGAAACGGCTTCCTATTTCTTGCTCAGTCTCCTTAATTGCTTTATAAGGAAGATTATTATTATTTTTTTTGCCAGAGTGAAATGTTTTAAATATTGCCTGGATTTAAAATTGGCTAAGGAGGTCAGTACTGCCTGACCCAGCTTAAATCTCCAAAGAGCCAATCACAGCATATTGCACATAGACTCAGCTGGCTGCAGGGAGCAGATTTTATTTTCAAGATGACAGTTTCATTTCAGTCCGTTTTGCCCACACTTGGAAGGGAAAAGAGTTTCCCATGAAATTAACCGAGCACCATTCCCTATCTGTCTCTGCTTTTCTAATTAAGTATTGTGGTGTTGAGAATCCTTTCTACCCAGGTTTACCCAAATGGGCAGTCTTGGCTGCTGGGAAATCCACCATGAGCATGAGAGTTGAAAGTGACTTTCTTCTCCTTACAAGCGCTGTGACTTTGTGTATTTTATCTCTGGGATCCAATTGTGGAAAGATGACTATAGAGAGAAGCCTTTGCACATTGTGCAGAAGCATCACCTGCCAAGAAAAAGCTGATGGCCTATTAGCAAAAGGCAGGAAGTAATAGGTAGGAGTTCCAGTAGAGACTGGAATTCTGGGAGTTAGATAAGATCTGGTGATTTGTGCCACACAGACTTGGAAGAAGTTGGAAGGATAAGCCTCTGGGTTTTTGTTATTCAGGAACTTTGGCACATGGGGGTTGGAAGAGTCCACAGTTACAGGTGACCAAGTGTAAAATAGCAGCATCAGACTGACCTGTGATTTAGACACTCGAAAAGCTTAATGTTCCCTTCTTGTTCATTAGTGAAAATTTCTTCCCAAGTTCGTGTGCTTCCAGATAACACTTGAGCCTACTGCATTCAACTTCCTGCCTATTTGTCTACCTGTGTGTCTATCTCTGTCTATCTATCAAACTACCTATCTAATCTCTCCACCTACACATCATCTATCTATCTATCTGTCTGTCTGTCTGTCTATCTATCTATCTATCTATCTATCTATCTATCTATCTATCTATCTATCTATTCACTCACCTACCCCCTCTATAATCTAACCCTTTCTTCTTTATTTGTTCTATTACCTAAATTTATTTTCCTGACATGTTGCCTCAGTTTTAAGCTTCTTGGACACTTGGAACTTGTCTTATAAATTCATGAAAATGTCTCTAGACTTAGAGGACAAAGTATTTTTAAACTAGAAAATAGGATTTTAACTGGAGTCTTTCGGTTCACTGATGAAGAGAAGTTTAATTACTTGAAGAACGCTATGTGGTTTAGTGGAGATACCATACTTGTTTGTTTAGGCTCTTCACTTCACCAACAGTGACTCTAAGTGGGGTATTGTTTCGCATTAGTGTTGGCCAGGCCCTAAAGAGAACTGTTTATCACAGTATCAGCTTAGAGCAGTCTTGGCTGCTGCTCAGCAGTAGTAGTTTAATTACCAGCCCAACTAGCATTGGAAGATTGACTCATTTTTGAAAGAAGCAAGTGCTCTAGGTTGTTGACAGTGGGATTCCATTTTCTACTTCTAACTGGTGGAGAAACATTTTTAAAAATATTATGTAGTTCAAACAATGCCTGTTTTTGTTTGTTTGTTAGATCTCTGGGTCACATTGCTCATGGGCAATGATCTGGGAAAAGGGTATATAGATCTCTAGATCTATAGAAAAGGGTATAAACAGCTCTGGCTGGTTTTGAGAGCTTTTAATATGTATTTAAGAATAAAAAAGTTCAGTTGGAGAGATGACTCAGCAGTCATTGACTGCACTACCAGGGGTCCAATTCCCAGAAACTCACAACCATCTGCATCTACAATGCCCTCTTCTGGTGCATCGGAAGACAACTAAAATGTACTCATATAAATAAATAAAGTAAATAAATCTTAAAAAAAAAAGTCTCCCAGGGGAAAACAATTGCTGCAATCCACCAAGACTTCCCGGAGGAGGAGAGCCTGGAGGCCAATTATGAGTGTTTTTTTCTTGTAAGCAAACTCTCACACCATGCCTCTAGCTAGTTACTAGCAGAGTTGGCATCTCTGTCTCCCATCTAACTGCAAATGCTGATTGGGTTTGTCAGGGTGACACGCTGAGTTGCCAGTCAGGGTTTAAACAAGGAAACTCATTGATAACACCCCCCAGATTTCCTCAGAGACAAATACATAGTGAGCCGCAGAGCTGGTAGAAACAGGGGCGGTGTGATCGGATGGGGATGCAGGGACACACAGGGTCAGTTGAAACTGCTTCGTAACAGGGTGCTTTTGTTGAAGATCTTTTTGTGCATATCAGGAGTTGGAAGTACTGTTCCCATTTCTAACTGCTCGTGTTTGTTTAGTGGCAAGAGAGGAGTAACATCATGGGATAAATACCTCAGAAATTAAAAATGCCACCTTAAAGACCTAATAATGAAGACCTCTTAAGTGAGCTTATGGAAATCAACTATCGGAACTTCAAAACTCTGAAAATATACCTGAGACTGCCATATGGCTGTAGGTGCCTCTTAGTCTCACAAACAAAAAACTAAGACAGCAAGTGTTGCGCTTGAGAAATGTTTTTAAGATTATATTTTCATTATGCGACATTGAAATGAAAGGCAAAGACATTCCTGTTATTTACGCAGGCAAACCCCTAAGTGCAAAAGTTGTGGCCTTAGTATATGACAGGCACTTTGTTGAAATGAGAAAGGCATTAACTCTATGAATATAAGATATGGACAGAGAACATGCTTCAGGTGATGGCAATGTGCTGCTCTGGGGGCATTGGATTTGGTATCCTCTGAGGTTTTTGGTATCTGCTGTGGGTGATAGAATGTATTCCCTGTAGATATGGGACTCTATGATATTTCTGGGATGAGTGGATGGTAGTAACTGTGAATGCTTTTCATTCATTATGCTTTGCAATTCTCATCACTTAGGAAACAACTGCCAAGTCTTATGATTTGAAAAAGATAGTAGACATATTGTCTGAGCTCCAGCTGTGAACATAGGTTGCTATGGAAATCAGTAGTGGTTTTCTCCAATATTAGATGTAAGGTAGTCATTCTCTTCTGTGGCTGTTTGCAATTGAACTCTAGTCAACAGAGATCCCACATTGAATGGTAGCAATATTAGACATACAATAACTTTGCAGAATTATGAACTCAAGATGAGCTAACAGAAGCTACCTCATTTAGGAAAGAAGCCTGGGTTCCCGCAATGCCTTGTGAGTGCACACCTCTTATAATCTATGGACCCTCTTCTATGCTTTACCTCATAGAAGTTCTGGATATGAAGTTTTTCATGCATGGGCCCTAGGAGATACTCAACATCTATGCTGCCATGATAACTTTGGCTTTAAGCACATGGAAGGGCTATGTGTTAACCAGGGTTCTCTAGAGGAACAGAACTGATAGAATGACTATCTATTGAAAGTGGAATTATTAGGTTGGCTCACAGGATATGAACTGGGTATTCTGAAAAGGGCTTCCTGAATAACGGAGGGGCTGAAAACCAGCTCATTTCACAGCTGATGAGAACGAAGGCTTCAGCAGCTCTGGTCCAAAGCAGAAGTCCTAAAGGATTCTGGAAGAGCTACTAGTCTTCAGTCTCTGCTGGAAAGTTGAGGAAGCTGGGTTCCAAAGTAAAGAATGGCAGCAACAGCTATAGCTACAATATAGATGCACTTGCTAACAAGGGGAACAGGCAGTTAGGCAAAAACTAACAGCGCACCCCATGAACTATCTTATATCTGGTCCACCCACTGCAGGAGGGCTTTCTCCAACTCCTAATCTATCCAGGGAAAACCCCCATGGTCATGCTTAGAGTCTTGATTCTATATCTAATCCAGTTGGCAACCAATATTAACTACCAAGAATAGATTATTTTGAAGTGAATTGCTCACATGATAGTACAGGGAATTCAAATCTGATAAAAATCCAGAATGCAATCTATCTTGAGAAATGGATTTTGGACCCCATTATTGGAATGGAGGTGGTGGAATACTGTAGAGGAGTCTCCTGGGCTCTCTGCGTTCTCCTCCTTGGAGTACAATCTCTTACCAGTGGGATGAATTAGAGAAGTGAAGGTAAGCACATCTTTTCATTTCTTCTTGCTCCGGTGAGGGCTGAACCCCCCCCCATACTTGGCTTTCTACTATGTGGAGAAGTAGGTCTCTCTGAGAAACTCTCAATGCTACAGCGCCACCTTAGCTTCTTGTTTTAAACTTTATTATTAAAAAAGTCTTTAAAATGAATAAAACATCACAAATAAAAATGAACTAGACCCAAAGTCTATACAACTTGATGAAATTCTATTTTTGATTACTTATTCAATGTGAGGTGGTGAGCCAATATCTGGATATCTGAATACTACTATTTGACAATCAGATTTTATTTAACTTTTAATTTTTGTAATTCATAATTATTCATTAACTATATATTTATGTTGTCTTAAGGGTAATATAGGGATGATATGTATAGTAACACCTCAAACCAGAAGAGAATCAAATGTGAGTATTTATAGAAAACCTTATTTTATGACCAGTGTATCTGAAAATGTGTTGCTTCTGGCAGAGGGGAGCTCAGTCTACTTTTGGATAGTTCCACTAGTTTCCCACCGAGAGGGGTGCACATCTGCCTTTTTCCCTTTTCAGTCTGTTTAGAAGCGTGTGTCCACCCTCTCTTCTCTGCTGTTAAAGCTGCCCCTTGATCTGAAACATGATCTGAAAATGGATCCGTGCACTGAGCACAAACCCAGGTTCTTATTTTTACAGCACGGGCTGTAAGAACGATTAAGCGTGTTTCTCCCTTTTCCAAGTGCAGCAGCTGGAGTTTCATTCTTCACCAACTCATGCTCCCCGTCAGGAGGTTTTCAACCTCCTGGGCCAAGCCTCAGCTCTTCACCCATGAGGAACCGAATAAAGGTTCTCTGGCCTCCGAGTTCCTTATTTTCCCTTGCTCCCTTTCTTTGTGAACTAGGTATCCATGGAAACAACTGAAGATTAATACTCAAAATAGACAATCATCCATTTCTCTCTGAACAATACAGTACAAATCGTGATTGTGTAGGGAAGATTTGAATTCCTGCAAAGACTAGGAGGTGCACTTGGAGGTGTAGTCAAGAGGGAGTTGGTCAAGGTCATGCCTCCAAACATTTTCTTGATCATCTGAATATAAGAAGCATGAAAGGCTGTACACAGTGCTTCTGTAACACAAGAACCCATCAGGTCCCATGAACACTTCATCTGAACATTTAATGTACAATTTCTTTAATTTTTTTCTACTCATGATCCCTTCTTTTCTGAGAGATTTTGATATGACCCTGGGGGTGGGTATATTATCTATCTATCTATCTATCTATCTATCTATCTATCTATCTATCTATATTTCACTTGTAATAAATCATAAGGAAATTCATTTAAAAATAAGTCTTTGGTATGCCTTACTACTTGCTAAAAGTTTGCTTACTAAGGAGGTAGGTGTTATTTTTACATAAAGCAGTAAACATTGGCTGACTCTATGAGCCTGCAGGACAAAGAGAATCTTCAGCATCCTTCAGAGTTGATTGATATTTTGATTTTATATTTGTCAACATTTAGAGAGTTGCTTTGCCTACATACATAAGACAAAATGAAAGAAGCAAGTTTAGGGCCAGTTCAGATATTGTTGGGAACTGTTCTAATCCTAAGCACAAATGCCTAGGAATGATTCTTTGTGAAACTCAAGTCAGTAAATCACACGGCAACTGGAGTAAAAGTCAAACATGCTAAGACAAACCCAAAGGTGTCCTTTCTTAATATTTACACAATAATGAATAAAGGTAGCAGGCTATCAAAAGCCATGGTTTTCTGTATTTAAACCATTACATTTTTCTAGAGCAGAAGGTTGTACAAACACTGCAGTTTATAACAGAGCGGTGCCTTGGATTTGAACTGAGGTGCGTTAGGAGCACTCAGTGACATCACGCAGTGTACAACACAGAGCACATGTGCTGTGTGCTCAGAACGAAGGCTGCAGTGGAATCAACCTGGGGGAGTGCGGTGAAAAGCACTAGCTTCATCACAGTTTCGAATTAATTTTTGGTTGCCCTTTACTCTTCTTCAGATTTTCATAACTCCTACATTCATTGATGAAGTTGTGGTCTACAGTTTAAGAAGGTGTGGCTTAATGAATCTCAGACTGGGCCCTACTGGGCTTCAGTGGTGGTCCTGAGTGCTATCTGCATTTCTGTGATAGGGGTGACCCAGCCCATCATGCCTGGCTGGCTGTAACTAGTGCCGTGGCTCCAGTGAGCAGTACCTGGTAGGTTCTAGTATACCATGCTAGTTTATGCTGTCCATACCTTGTGTCATCACAGCAAAGCTTCTCTGAAAGTTTGACTGACATTTTAATCTGAGATGAACACACAGCTCTGTAGACACCTAATATAGTAGCCGGTGTTCATGGAATAATTTTGCTTTTCCAAATATCTAAAGAAACTATTATCTAATTTAACTATTTTTAGTGTGTGTGTGTGTGTGTGTGTGTGTGTGTATGTGTGTGTGTGTGTGTGTGTGTGTGTGTGTGTGTGTGTGTTAAATGTGGTGATCAGATGATCACTGAAGAAGTTTGCTCAGTCCTTGTGATACAGTCAGAGTGATAGTTTCTGGGATTGTCTGAGCAGATTATTTTTCTTCCTTGATAAAAAGGCAGGAAAAAGGTGGGCACTCCTGAGGCTGCAGAGCGGAAGAGACCACCAACACTGCTCACCCCTGCCCACATCCCTGGCCCAAGAGGAAACTGTATAAGGCCTCTGGGCTCCCGTGGGGGAGGGCCCAGGAGCGGCAGGACCCCTGCCACAGACACCGCCGGACCCTGAAGGAAACAGACCGGATAAACAGTTCTCTGCACCCAAATCCCGTGGGAGGGAGAGCTAAGCCTTCAGAGAGGCAGACAGGCCTGGGAAACCAGAAGAGACTGCTCCCTGCACACACATCTCGGACGCCAGAGGAAAAAGCCAAAGACCATCTGGAACCCTGGTGCACTGAAGCTCCCGGAAGGGGCGGCACAGGTCTTCCTGGTTGCTGCCGCTGCAGAGAGCCCCTGGACAGCACCCCACGAGCAAACCTGAGCCTCGGGACCACAGGTAAGACCAAATTTTCTGCTGCAAGAAAGCTGCCTGGTGAACTCAAGACACAGGCCCACAGGAACAGCTGAAGACCTGTAGAGAGGAAAAACTACACGCCCGAAAGCAGAACACTCTGTCCCCATAACTGACTGAAAGAGAGGAAAACAGGTCTACAGCACTCCTGACACACAGGCTTATAGGACAGTCTAGCCACTGTCAGAAATAGCAGAACAAAGTAACACTAAAGATAATCTGATGGCGAGAGGCAAGCGCAGGAACCCAAGCAACAGAAACCAAGACTACATGCCATCATCGGAGCCCAATTCTCCCACCAAAACAAACATGGAATATCCAAACACACCAGAAAAGCAAGATCTAGTTTCAAAATCATATTTGATCATGATGCTGGAGGACTTCAGGAAAGACCTGAACACACTTAGGGAAGCACAGGAAAACATTAATAAACAAGTAAAAGCCTACAGAGAGGAATCACAAAAATCCCTGAAAGAATTCCAGGAAAACACAATCAAACAGTTGAAGGAATTAAAAATGGAAATAGAAGCAATCAAGAAAGAACACATGGAAACAACCCTGGATATAGAAAACCAAAAGAAGAGACAAGGAGCTGTAGATACAAGCTTCACCAACAGAATACAAGAGATGGAAGAGAGAATCTCAGGAGCAGAAGATTCCATAGAAATCATTGACTCAACTGTCAAAGATAATGTAAAGCGGAAAAAGCTACTGGTCCAAAACATACAGGAAATCCAGGACTCAATGAGAAGATCAAACCTAAGGATAATAGGTATAGAAGAGAGTGAAGACTCCCAGCTCAAAGGACCAGTAAATATCTTCAACAAAATCATAGAAGAAAACTTCCCTAACCTAAAAAAAGAGATACCCATAGACATACAGGAAGCCTACAGAACTCCAAATAGATTGGACCAGAAAAGAAACACCTCCCGTCACATAATTGTCAAAACACCAAACGCACAAAATAAAGAAAGAATATTAAAAGCAGTAAGGGAAAAAGGTCAAGTAACATATAAAGGGAGACCTATCAGAATCACACCAGACTTCTCGCCAGAAACTATGAAGGCCAGAAGATCCTGGACTGATGTTATACAGACCCTAAGAGAACACAAATGCCAGCCCAGATTACTGTATCCAGCAAAACTCTCAATTAACATTGATGGAGAAACCAAGATATTCCATGACAAAACCAAATTTACACAATATCTTTCTACAAATCCAGCACTACAAAGGATAATAAATGGTAAAGCCCAACATAAGGAGGCAAGGTATACCCTAGAAGAAGCAAGAAACTAATCGTCTTGGCAACAAAACAAAGAGAATGAAAGCACACAAACATAACCTCACATCAAATATGAATATAACGGGAAGCAATAATCACTATTCCTTAATATCTCTCAATATCAATGGCCTCAACTCCCCAATAAAAAGACATAGATTAACAAACTGGATACGCAACGAGGACCCTGCATTCTGCTGCCTACAGGAAACACACCTCAGAGACAAAGACAGACACTACCTCAGAGTGAAAGGCTGGAAAACAACTTTCCAAGCAAATGGTCAGAAGAAGCAAGCTGGAGTAGCCATTCTAATATCAAATAAAATCAATTTCCAACTAAAAGTCATCAAAAAAGATAAGGAAGGACACTTCATATTCATCAAAGGAAAAATCCACCAAGATGAACTCTCAATCCTAAATATCTATGCCCCAAATACAAGGGCACCTACATATGTAAAAGAAACCTTACTAAAGCTCAAAACACACATTGCACCTCACACAATAATAGTGGGAGATTTCAACACCCCACTCTCACCAATGGACAGATCATGGAAACAGAAATTAAACAGTGATGTCGACAGACTAAGAGAAGTCATGAGCCAAATGGACTTAACGGATATTTATAGAACATTCTATCCTAAAGCAAAAGGATATACCTTCTTCTCAGCTCCTCATGGTACTTTCTCCAAAATTGACCATATAATTGGTCAAAAAACGGGCCTCAACAGGTACAGAAAGATAGAAATAATCCCATACGTGCTATCGGACCACCACGGCCTAAAACTGGTCTTCAATAACAATAAGGGAAGAATGCCCACATATACGTGGAAATTGAACAATGCTCTACTCAATGATAACCTGGTCAAGGAAGAAATAAAGAAAGAAATTAAAAACTTTTTAGAATTTAATGAAAATGAAGATACAACATACTCAAACTTATGGGACACAATGAAAGCTGTGCTAAGAGGAAAACTCATAGCGCTGAGTGCCTGCAGAAAGAAACAGGAAAGAGCATATGTCAGCAGCTTGACAGCACACCTAAAAGCTCTAGAACAAAAAGAAGCAAATACACCCAGGAGGAGTAGAAGGCAGGAAATAATCAAACTCAGAGCTGAAATCAACCAAGTAGAAACAAAAAGGACCATAGAAAGAATCAACAGAACCAAAAGTTGGTTCTTTGAGAAAATCAACAAGATAGATAAACCCTTAGCCAGACTAACGAGAGGACACAGAGAGTGCGTCCAAATTAACAAAATCAGAAATGAAAAGGGAGACATAACTACAGATTCGGAGGAAATTCAAAAAATCATCAGATCTTACTATAAAAACCTATATTCAACAAAATTTGAAAATCTTCAGGAAATGGACAATTTCCTAGACAGATACCAGGTATCGAAGTTAAATCAGGAACAGATAAACCAGTTAAACAACCCCATAACTCCTAAGGAAATAGAAGCAGTCATTAAAGGTCTCCCAACCAAAAAGAGCCCAGGTCCAGACGGGTTTAGTGCAGAATTCTATCAAACCTTCATAGAAGACCTCATACCAATATTATCCAAACTATTCCACAAAATTGAAACAGATGGAGCCCTACCGAATTCCTTCTATGAAGCCACAATTACTCTTATACCTAAACCACACAAAGACACAACAAAGAAAGAGAACTTCAGACCAATTTCCCTTATGAATATCGACGCAAAAATACTCAATAAAATTCTGGCAAACCGAATCCAAGAGCACATCAAAACAATCATCCACCATGATCAAGTAGGCTTCATCCCAGGCATGCAGGGATGGTTTAATATACGGAAAACCATCAACGTGATCCATTATATAAACAAACTGAAAGAACAGAACCACATGATCATTTCATTAGATGCTGAGAAAGCATTTGACAAAATTCAACACCCCTTCATGATAAAAGTCCTGGAAAGAATAGGAATTCAAGGCCCATACCTAAACATAGTAAAAGCCATATACAGCAAACCAGTTGCTAACATTAAACTAAATGGAGAGAAACTTGAAGCAATCCCACTAAAATCAGGGACTAGACAAGGCTGCCCACTCTCTCCCTACTTATTCAATATAGTTCTTGAAGTTCTAGCCAGAGCAATCAGACAACAAAAGGAGATCAAAGGGATACAGATTGGAAAAGAAGAGGTCAAAATATCACTATTTGCAGATGACATGATAGTATATTTAAGTGATCCCAAAAGTTCCACCAGAGAACTACTAAAGCTGATAAACAACTTCAGCAAAGTGGCTGGGTATAAAATTAACTCAAATAAATCAGTTGCCTTCCTCTATACAAAAGAGAAACAAGCCGAGAAAGAAATTAGGGAAACGACACCCTTCATAATAGACCCAAATAATATAAAGTACCTCGGTGTGACTTTAACCAAGCAAGTAAAAGATCTGTACAATAAGAACTTCAAGACACTGAGGAAAGAAATTGAAGAAGACCTCAGAAGATGGAAAGATCTCCCATGCTCATGGATTGGCAGGATTAATATGGTAAAAATGGCCATTTTACCAAAAGCAATCTACAGATTCAATGCAATCCCCATCAAAATACCAATCCAATTCTTCAAAGAGTTAGACAGAACATTTTGCAAATTCATCTGGAATAACAAAAAACCCAGGATAGCTAAAGCTATCCTCAACAATAAAAGGACTTCAGGGGGAATCACTATCCCTGAACTCAAGCAGTATTACAGAGCAATAGTGATAAAAACTGCATGGTATTGGTACAGAGACAGACAGATAGACCAATGGAATAGAATTGAAGACCCAGAAATGAACCCACACACCTATGGTCACTTGATTTTTGACAAAGGAGCCAAAACCATCCAATGGAAAAAAGATAGTATTTTCAGCAAATGGTGCTGGTTCAACTGGAGGGCAACATGTAGAAGAATGCAGATCGATCCATCCTTATCACCCTGTACAAAGCTTAAGCCAAGTGGATCAAGGACCTCCACATCAAACCAGACACACTCAAACTAATAGTAGAAAAACTAGGGAAGCATCTGGAACACATGGGCACTGGAAAAAATTTCCTGAACAAAACACCAATGGCTTATGCTCTAAGATCAAGAATCGACAAATGGGATCTCATAAAACTGCAAAGCTTCTGTAAGGCAAAGGACACTGTGGTTAGGACAAAACGGCAACCAACAGATTGGGAAAAGATCTTTACCAATCCTACAACAGATAGAGGCCTTATTTCCAAAATATACAAAGAACTCAAGAAGTTAGACCGCAGGGAAACAAATAACCCTATTAAAAAATGGGGTTCAGAGCTAAACAAAGAATTCACAGCTGAGGAATGCCGAATGGCTGAGAAACACCTAAAGAAATGTTCAACATCTTTAGTCATAGGGAAATGCAAATCAAAACAACCCTGAGATTTTACCTCACACCAGTGCGATTGGCTAAGATCAAAAACTCAGGTGACAGCAGATGCTGGCGAGGATGTGGAGAAAGAGGAACACTCCTCCATTGTTGGTGGGATTGCAGACTGGTAAAACCATTCTGGAAATCAGTCTGGAGGTTCCTCAGAAAATTGGACATTGAACTGCCTGATGATCCAGCTATACCTCTCTTGGGCATATACCCAAAAGATGCCTCAACATATAAAAGAGACACGTGCTCCACTATGTTCATCGCAGCCTTATTTATAATAGCCAGAAGCTGGAAAGAACCCAGATGCCCTTCAACAGAGGAATGGATACAGAAAATGTGGTACATCTACACAATGGAATATTACTCAGCTATCAAAAACAACGAGTTTATGAAATTCGTAGGCAAATGGTTGGAACTGGAAAATATCATCCTGAGTGAGCTAACCCAATCACAGAAAGACATACATGGTATGCACTCATTGATAAGTGGCTATTAGCCCAAATGCTTGAATTACCCTAGATCCCTAGAACAAACGAAACTCAAGACGGATGATCAAAATGTGAATGCTTCACTCCTTCTTTAAATGAGGAAAAAGAATACCCTTGGCAGGGAAGGGAGAGGCAAAGATTAAAACAGAGACTGAAGGAACACCCATTCAGAGCCTGCCCCACATGTGGCCCATACATATACAGCCACCCAATTAGACAAGATGGATGAAGCAAAGAAATGCAGACCGACAGCAGCCGGATGTAGATCGCTCCTGAGAGACACAGCCAGAATACAGCAAATATAGAGGCGAATGCCAGCAGCAAACCACTGAACGGAGAATAGGTCCCCTATTGAAGGAATCAGAGAAAGAACTGGAAGAGCTTGAAGGGGCTCGAGACCCCAAAAGTACAACAATGCCAAGCAACCAGAGCTTCCAGGGACTAAGCCACTACCTAAAGACTATACATGGACTGACCCTGGACTCTGACCCCATAGGTAGCAATGAATATCCTAGTAAGAGCACCAGTGGAAGGGGAAGCCCTGGGTCCTGCTAAGACTGAACCCACAGTGAACTAGTCTATGGGGGGAGGGCGGCAATGGGGGAGGGTTGGGAGGGGAACACCCATAAGGAAGGGGAGGGGGGAGGGGGATGTTTGCCCGGAAACCGGGAAAGGGAATAACACTCGAAATGTATATAAGAAATACTCAAGTTAATAAAAAAAAAAAAAAAAAGGCAGGAAAAGTGAGGTCTTAGCACTCTTGTCAGATTTTACTGACAGTGAAAGCCACATGCAACCACACACACACACACACACACACACACACACACACACAGAGAGAGAGAGAGAGAGAGAGAGAGAGAGAGAGAGAGAGAGAGAGCAAAACAAACCAAGAGATAGACTCCCTAGGGTGGGGAAAGCAGGGCAGGGAGAGGTATATGATAGCAGGCTGTTTGGAGGTGGGATGGGTTCCTTTTCTCCGTTGGAGTTGGCTGCTCTGAGCTCTTACAGGGGATTAGAAAATCTGGAAGAAAGACAGGAAAGCTGATTGGTTGTTACCAGGTACATTCTTCTAAAATATCACTTAATAGTTCCCTCTGGCAGGGAAAAGCCCACCAAATCTTTTCTTGGAGAGAGAGAGGAAGCAGAAGGGGGGGGTTATCCATTTACATGAAAAGATTAATGTTAATCTGTCTAGACTCACTGGTCCATGTCTGTTTACCTTCTGGGGATCTGACCCGTATCCCCTAACTTCCACAGTGTGGGACCTGGAGGTTTAACTCACATTGTCAGACTAGACAGTGAATATCATTACCTGCTGAGCTACCTTGCAGGCCCATTAATTTAAAATAAACATTTGGGATAGGAATTATGATATTCATATGACATATGAGATCAATGAGAAATGATGTGGCTTCCAAAAAAAAAAGTCAGAACTGTGTAGGTGAAGAGACTGGACTTAATCACAGGTCTGGTTTCTCTGCGCATGTGTGGACGATCTGGTCTCCGACTCATTTCTCTTATATCTTAGTAAATTGTGTTGTTCTGTTTAGATAGATTTTGTACTTTTAAAAATTAAGATTTGGGAAACAGACCGGATAAACAGTTCTCTGCACCCAAATCCCGTGGGAGGGAGAGCTAAACCTTCAGAGAGGCAGACAAGCCTGGGAAACCAGAAGAGACTGCTCCCTGCACACACATCTCGGACGCCAGAGGAAAAAGCCAAAGACCATCTGGAACCCTGGTGCACTGAAGCTCCCCGAAGGGGCGGCACAGGTCTTCCTGGTTGCTGCCGCTACAGAGAGCCCGTGGGCAGCACCCCACGAGCGAACTTGAGCCTCAGGACCACAGGTAAGACCAAATTTTCTGCTGCAAGAAAGCTGCCTGGTGAACTCAAGACACAGGCCCACAGGAACAGCTGAAGACCTGTAGAGAGGAAAAACTACACGCCCGAAAGCAGAACACTCTGTCCCCATAACTGACTGAAAGAGGAAAACAGGTCTACAGCACTCCTGACACACAGGCTTATAGGACAGTCTAGCCACTGTCAGAAATAGCAGAACAAAGTAACACTAGAGATAATCTGATGGCGAGAGGCAAGCGCAGGAACCCAAGCAACAGAAACCAAGACTACATGGCACCATCGGAGCCCAATTCTCCCATCAAAACAAACATGGAATATCCAAACACACCAGAAAAGCAAGATCTATTTTCAAAATCATATTTGATCATGATGCTGGAGGACTTCAAGAAAGACATGAAGAACTCCCTTAGAAAACAAGTAGAAGCCTACAGAGAGGAATCGCAAAAATGCCTGAAAGAATCGCAAAAATCCCTGAAAGAATTCCAGGAAAACATAAATAAACAAATAGAAGCCCATAGAGAGGAGACACAAAAATCCCTGAAAGAATTCCAGGAAAACACAATCAAACAGTTGAAGGAATTAAAAATGGAAATAGAAGCAATCAAGAAAGAACACATGGAAACAACCCTGGATATAGAAAACCAAAAGAAGAGACAAGGAGCTGTAGATACAAGCTTCACCAACAGAATACAAGAGATGGAAGAGAGAATCTCAGGAGCAGAAGATTCCATAGAAATCATTGACTCAACTGTCAAAGATAATGTAAAGCGGAAAAAGCTACTGGTCCAAAACATACAGGAAATCCAGGACTCAATGAGAAGATCAAACCTAAGGATAATAGGTATAGAAGAGAGTGAAGACTCCCAGGTCAAAGGACCAGTAAATATCTTCAACAAATTCATAGAAGAAAACTTCCCTAACCTAAAAAAAGAGATACCCATAGACATACAAGAAGCCTACAGAACTCCAAATAGATTGGACCAGAAAAGAAACACCTCCCGTCACATAATTGTCAAAACACCAAACGCACAAAATAAAGAAAGAATATTAAAAGCAGTAAGGGAAAAAGGTCAAGTAACATATAAAGGCAGACCTATCAGAATCACACCAGACTTCTCGCCAGAAACTATGAAGGCCAGAAGATCCTGGACTGATGTCATACAGACCCTAAGAGAACACAAATGCCAGCCCAGGTTACTGTATCCAGCAAAACTCTCAATTAACATTGATGGAGAAACCAAGATATTCTATGACAAAACCAAATTTACACAATATCTTTCTACAAATCCAGCACTACAAAGGATAATAAATGGTAAAGCCCAACATAAGGAGGCAAGCTATACCCTAGAAGAAGCAAGAAACTAATCGTCTTGGCAACAAAACAAAGAGAATGAAAGCACACAAACATAACCTCACATCCAAATATGAATATAAAGGGAAGTAATAATCACTATTCCTTAATATCTCTCAATATCAATGGCCTCAACTCCCCAATAAAAAGACATAGATTAACAAACTGGATACGCAACGAGGACCCTGCATTCTGCTGCCTACAGGAAACACACCTCAGAGACAAAGACAGACACTACCTCAGAGTGAAAGGCTGGAAAACAACTTTCCAAGCAAATGGTCAGAAGAAGCAAGCTGGAGTAGCCATTCTAATATCAAATAAAATCAATTTCCAACTAAAAGTCATCAAAAAAGATAAGGAAGGACACTTCATATTCATCAAAGGAAAAATCCACCAAGATGAACTCTCAATCCTAAATATCTATGCCCCAAATACAAGGGCACCTACATACGTAAAAGAAACCTTACTAATGCTCAAAACACACATTGCACCTCACACAATAATAGTGGGAGATTTCAACACCCCACTCTCATCAATGGACAGATCATGGAAACAGAAATTAAACAGTGATGTCGACAGACTAAGAGAAGTCATGAGCCAAATGGACTTAACGGATATTTATAGAACATTCTATCCTGGCCCAGGAGCAGCAGGACCCCTGCCACAGACACCGCCGGACCCTGAAGGAAACAGACCAGATAAACAGTTCTCTGCACCCAAATCCCGTGGGAGGGAGAGCTAAACCTTCAGAGAGGCAGACAGGCCTGGGAAACCAGAAGAGACTGCTCCCTGCACACACATCTCGGACGCCAGAGGAAAAAGCCAAAGACCATCTGGAACCCTGGTGCACTGAAGCTCCCGGAAGGGGCGGCACAGGTCTTCCTGGTTGCTGCCGCTGCAGAGAGCCCCTGGGCAGCACCCCACGAGCGAACTTGAGCCTCGGGACCACAGGTAAGACCAAATTTTCTGCTGCAAGAAAGCTGCCTGGTGAACTCAAGACACAGGCCCACAGGAACAGCTGAAGACCTGTAGAGAGGAAAAACTACACGCCCGAAAGCAGAACACTCTGTCCCCATAACTGACTGAAAGAGAGGAAAACAGGTCTACAGCACTCCTGACACACAGGCTTATAGGACAGTCTAGCCACTGTCAGAAATAGCAGAACAAAGTAACACTAGAGATAATCTGATGGCGAGAGGCAAGCGCAGGAACCCAAGCAACAGAAACCAAGACTACATGCCATCATCGGAGCCCAATTCTCCCACCAAAACAAACATGGAATATCCAAACACACCAGAAAAGCAAGATCTAGTTTCAAAATCATATTTGATCATGATGCTGGAGGACTTCAGGAAAGACCTGAACACACTTAGGGAAGCACAGGAAAACATTAATAAACAAGTAAAAGCCTACAGAGAGGAATCGCAAAAATCCCTGAAAGAATTCCAGGAAAACACAATCAAACAGTTGAAGGAATTAAAAATGGAAATAGAAGCAATCAAGAAAGAACACATGGAAACAACCCTGGATATAGAAAACCAAAAGAAGAGACAAGGAGCTGTAGATACAAGCTTCACCAACAGAATACAAGAGATGGAAGAGAGAATCTCAGGAGCAGAAGATTCCATAGAAATCATTGACTCAACTGTCAAAGATAATTTAAAGCGGAAAAAGCTACTGGTCCAAAACATACAGGAAATCCAGGACTCAATGAGAAGATCAAACCTAAGGATAATAGGTATAGAAGAGAGTGAAGACTCCCAGCTCAAAGGACCAGTAAATATCTTCAACAAAATCATAGAAGAAAACTTCCCTAACCTAAAAAAAGAGATACCCATAGACATACAGGAAGCCTACAGAACTCCAAATAGATTGGACCAGAAAAGAAACACCTCCCGTCACATAATTGTCAAAACACCAAACGCACAAAATAAAGAAAGAATATTAAAAGCAGTAAGGGAAAAAGGTCAAGTAACATATAAAGGGAGACCTATCAGAATCACACCAGACTTCTCGCCAGAAACTATGAAGGCCAGAAGATCCTGGACTGATGTTATACAGACCCTAAGAGAACACAAATGCCAGCCCAGATTACTGTATCCAGCAAAACTCTCAATTAACATTGATGGAGAAACCAAGATATTCCATGACAAAACCAAATTTACACAATATCTTTCTACAAATCCAGCACTACAAAGGATAATAAATGGTAAAGCCCAACATAAGGAGGCAAGGTATACCCTAGAAGAAGCAAGAAACTAATCGTCTTGGCAACAAAACAAAGAGAATGAAAGCACACAAACATAACCTCACATCAAATATGAATATAACGGGAAGCAATAATCACTATTCCTTAATATCTCTCAATATCAATGGCCTCAACTCCCCAATAAAAAGACATAGATTAACAAACTGGATACGCAACGAGGACCCTGCATTCTGCTGCCTACAGGAAACACACCTCAGAGACAAAGACAGACACTACCTCAGAGTGAAAGGCTGGAAAACAACTTTCCAAGCAAATGGTCAGAAGAAGCAAGCTGGAGTAGCCATTCTAATATCAAATAAAATCAATTTCCAACTAAAAGTCATCAAAAAAGATAAGGAAGGACACTTCATATTCATCAAAGGAAAAATCAACCAAGATGAACTCTCAATCCTAAATATCTATGCCCCAAATACAAGGGCACCTACATATGTAAAAGAAACCTTACTAAAGCTCAAAACACACATTGCACCTCACACAATAATAGTGGGAGATTTCAACACCCCACTCTCATCAATGGACAGATCATGGAAACAGAAATTAAACAGTGATGTAGACAGACTAAGAGAAGTCATGAGCCAAATGGACTTAACGGATATTTATAGAACATTCTATCCTAAAGCAAAAGGATATACCTTCTTCTCAGCTCCTCATGGTACTTTCTCCAAAATTGACCATATAATTGGTCAAAAAACGGGCCTCAACAGGTACAGAAAGATAGAAATAATCCCATGCGTGCTATCGGACCACCACGGCCTAAAACTGGTCTTCAATAACAATAAGGGAAGAATGCCCACATATACGTGGAAATTGAACAATGCTCTACTCAATGATAACCTGGTCAAGGAAGAAATAAAGAAAGAAATTAAAAACTTTTTAGAATTTAATGAAAATGAAGATACAACATACTCAAACTTATGGGACACAATGAAAGCTGTGCTAAGAGTAAAACTCATAGCGCTGAGTGCCTGCAGAAAGAAACAGGAAAGAGCATATGTCAGCAGCTTGACAGCACACCTAAAAGCTCTAGAACAAAAAGAAGCAAATACACCCAGGAGGAGTAGAAGGCAGGAAATAATCAAACTCAGAGCTGAAATCAACCAAGTAGAAACAAAAAGGACCATAGAAAGAATCAACAGAACCAAAAGTTGGTTCTTTGAGAAAATCAACAAGATAGATAAACCCTTAGCCAGACTAACGAGAGGACACTGAGAGTGCGTCCAAATTAACACAATCAGAAATGAAAAGGGAGACATAACTACAGATTCAGAGGAAATTCAAAAAATCATCAGATCTTACTATAAAAACCTATATTCAACAAAATTTGAAAATCTTCAGGAAATGGACAATTTCCTAGACAGATACCAGGTATCGAAGTTAAATCAGGAACAGATAAACCAGTTAAACAACCCCATAACTCCTAAGGAAATAGAAGCAGTCATTAAAGGTCTCCCAAGCAAAAAGAGCCCAGGTCCAGACGGGTTTAGTGCAGAATTCTATCAAACCTTCATAGAAGACCTCATACTAATATTATCCAAACTATTCCACAAAATTGAAACAGATGGAGCCCTACCGAATTCCTTCTATGAAGCCACAATTACTCTTATACCTAAACCACACAAAGACACAACAAAGAAAGAGAACTTCAGACCAATTTCCCTTATGAATATCGACGCAAAAATACTCAATAAAATTCTGGCAAACCGAATTCAAGAGCACATCAAAACAATCATCCACCATGATCAAGTAGGCTTCATCCCAGGCATGCAGGGATGGTTTAATATACGGAAAACCATCAACGTGATCCATTATATAAACAAACTGAAAGAACAGAACCACATGATCATTTCATTAGATGCTGAGAAAGCATTTGACAAAATTCAACACCCCTTCATGATAAAAGTCCTGGAAAGAATAGGAATTCAAGGCCCATACCTAAACATAGTAAAAGCCATATACAGCAAACCAGTTGCTTACATTAAACTAAATGGAGAGAAACTTGAAGCAATCCCACTAAAATCAGGGACTAGACAAGGCTGCCCACTCTCTCCCTACTTATTCAATATAGTTCTTGAAGTTCTAGCCAGAGCAATGAGACAACAAAAGGAGATCAAAGGGATACAGATCGGAAAAGAAGAGGTCAAAATATCACTATTTGCAGATGACATGATAGTATATTTAAGTGATCCCAAAAGTTCCACCAGAGAACTACTAAAGCTGATAAACAACTTCAGCAAAGTGGCTGGGTATAAAATTAACTCAAATAAATCAGTTGCCTTCCTCTATACAAAAGAGAAACAAGCCGAGAAAGAAATTAGGGAAACGACACCCTTCATAATAGACCCAAATAATATAAAGTACCTCGGTGTGACTTTAACCAAGCAAGTAAAAGATCTGTACAATAAGAACTTCAAGACACTGAGGAAAGAAATTGAAGAAGACCTCAGAAGATGGAAAGATCTCCCATGCTCATGGATTGGCAGGATTAATATGGTAAAAATGGCCATTTTACCAAAAGCAATCTACAGATTCAATGCAATCCCCATCAAAATACCAATCCAATTCTTCAAAGAGTTAGACAGAACAATTTGCAAATTCATCTGGAATAACAAAAAAACCAGGATAGCTAAAGCTATCCTCAACAATAAAAGGACTTCAGGGGGAATCACTATCCCTGAACTCAAGCAGTATTACAGAGCAATAGTGATAAAAACTGCATGGTATTGGTACAGAGACAGACAGATAGACCAATGGAATAGAATTGAAGACCCAGAAATGAACCCACACACCTATGGTCACTTGATTTTTGACAAAGGAGCCAAAACCATCCAATGGAAAAAAGATAGTATTTTCAGCAAATGGTGCTGGTTCAACTGGAGGGCAACATGTAGAAGAATGCAGATCGATCCATCCTTATCACCCTGTACAAAGCTTAAGTCCAAGTGGATCAAGGACCTCCACATCAAACCAGACACACTCAAACTAATAGTAGAAAAACTAGGGAAGCATCTGGAACACATGGGCACTGGAAAAAATTTCCTGAACAAAACACCAATGGCTTATGCTCTAAGATCAAGAATGGACAAATGGGATCTCATAAAACTGCAAAGCTTCTGTAAGGCAAAGGACACTGTGGTTAGGACAAAACGGCAACCAACAGATTGGGAAAAGATCTTTACCAATCCTACAACAGATAGAGGCCTTATTTCCAAAATATACAAAGAACTCAAGAAGTTAGACCGCAGGGAAACAAATAACCCTATTAAAAAATGGGGTTCAGAGCTAAACAAAGAATTCACAGCTGAGGAATGCCGAATGGCTGAGAAACACCTAAAGAAATGTTCAACATCTTTAGTCATAAGGGAAATGCAAATCAAAACAACCCTGAGATTTCACCTCACACCAGTGCGATTGGCTAAGATCAAAAACTCAGGTGACAGCAGATGCTGGCGAGGATGTGGAGAAAGAGGAACACTCCTCCATTGTTGGTGGGATTGCAGACTGGTAAAACCATTCTGGAAATCAGTCTGGAGGTTCCTCAGAAAATTGGACATTGAACTGCCTGATGATCCAGCTATACCTCTCTTGGGCATATACCCAAAAGATGCCTCAACATATAAAAGAGACACGTGCTCCACTATGTTCATCGCAGCCTTATTTATAATAGCCAGAAAATGGAAAGAACCCAGATGCCCTTCAACAGAGGAATGGATACAGAAAATGTGGTACATCTACACAATGGAATATTACTCAGCTATCAAAAACAACGAGTTTATGAAATTCGTAGGCAAATGGTTGGAACTGGAAAATATCATCCTGAGTGAGCTAACCCAATCACAGAAAGACATACATGGTATGCACTCATTGATAAGTGGCTATTAGCCCAAATGCTTGAATTACCCTAGATCCCTAGAACAAACGAAACTCAAGACGGATGATCAAAATGTGAATGCTTCACTCCTTCTTTAAATGAGGAAAAAGAATACCCTTGGCAGGGAAGGGAGAGGCAAAGATTAAAACAGAGACTGAAGGAACACCCATTCAGAGCCTGCCCCACATGTGGCCCATACATATACAGCCACCCAATTAGACAAGATGGATGAAGCAAAGAAATGCAGACCGACAGCAGCCGGATGTAGATCGCTCCTGAGAGACACAGCCAGAATACAGCAAATATAGAGGCGAATGCCAGCAGCAAACCACTGAACGGAGAATAGGTCCCCTATTGAAGGAATCAGAGAAAGAACTGGAAGAGCTTGAAGGGGCTCGAGACCCCAAAAGTACAACAATGCCAAGCAACCAGAGCTTCCAGGGACTAAGCCACTACCTAAAGACTATACATGGACTGACCCTGGACTCTGACCCCATAGGTAGCAATGAATATCCTAGTAAGAGCACCAGTGGAAGGGGAAGCCCTGGGTCCTGCTAAGACTGAACCCACAGTGAACTAGTCTATGGGGGGAGGGCGGCAATGGGGGGAGGGTTGGGAGGGGAACACCCATAAGGAAGGGGAGGGGGGAGGGGGATGTTTGCCCGGAAACCGGGAAAGGGAATAACACTCGAAATGTATATAAGAAATACTCAAGTTAATAAAAAAAAAAAAAAAAAAAAAAGAACATTCTATCCTAAAGCAAAAGGATATACCTTCTTCTCAGTTCCTCATGGTACTTTCTCCAAAATTGACCATATAATTGGTCAAAAAACGGGCCTCAACAGGTACAGAAAGATAGAAATAATCCCATGCGTGCTATCGGACCACCACGGCCTAAAACTGGTCTTCAATAACAATCAAGGAAGAAAGCCCACATATACTTGGAAATTGAACAATGCTCTACTCAATGATAACCTGGTCAAGGAAGAAATAAAGAAAGAAATTAAAAACTTTTTAGAATTTAATGAAAATGAAGGTACAACATACCCAAACTTATGGGACACAATGAAAGCTGTGCTAAGAGGAAAACTCATAGCGCTGAGTGCCTGCAGAAAGAAACAGGAAAGAGCATATGTCAGCAGCTTGACAGCACACCTAAAAGCTCTAGAACAAAAAGAAGCAAATACACCCAGGAGGAGTAGAAGGCAGGAAATAATCAAACTCAGAGCTGAAATCAACCAAGTAGAAACAAAAAGGACCATAGAAAGAATCAACAGAACCAAAAGTTGGTTCTTTGAGAAAATCAACAAGATAGATAAACCCTTAGCCAGACTAACGAGAGGACACTGAGAGTGCGTCCAAATTAACACAATCAGAAATGAAAAGGGAGACATAACTACAGATTCAGAGGAAATTCAAAAAATCATCAGATCTTACTATAAAAACCTATATTCAACAAAATTTGAAAATCTTCAGGAAATGGACAATTTCCTAGACAGATACCAGGTATCGAAGTTAAATCAGGAACAGATAAACCAGTTAAACAACCCCATAACTCCTAAGGAAATAGAAGCAGTCATTAAAGGTCTCCCAAGCAAAAAGAGCCCAGGTCCAGACGGGTTTAGTGCAGAATTCTATCAAACCTTCATAGAAGACCTCATACCAATATTATCCAAACTATTCCACAAAATTGAAACAGATGGATCACTACCGAATTCCTTCTACGAAGCCACAATTACTCTTATACCTAAACCACACAAAGACACAACAAAGAAAGAGAACTTCAGACCAATTTCCCTTATGAATATCGACGCAAAAATACTCAATAAAATTCTGGCAAACCGAATCCAAGAGCACATCAAAACAATCATCCACCATGATCAAGTAGGCTTCATCCCAGGCATGCAGGGATGGTTTAATATACGGAAAACCATCAACGTGATCCATTATATAAACAAACTGAAAGAACAGAACCACATGATCATTTCATTAGATGCTGAGAAAGCATTTGACAAAATTCAACACCCCTTCATGATAAAAGTCCTGGAAAGAATAGGAATTCAAGGCCCATACCTAAACATAGTAAAAGCCATATACAGCAAACCAGTTGCTAACATTAAACTAAATGGAGAGAAACTTGAAGCAATCCCACTAAAATCAGGGACTAGACAAGGCTGCCCACTCTCTCCCTACTTATTCAATATACTTCTTGAAGTTCTAGCCAGAGCAATCAGACAACAAAAGGAGATCAAGGGGATACAGATCGGAAAAGAAGAGGTCAAAATATCACTATTTGCAGATGACATGATAGTATATTTAAGTGATCCCAAAAGTTCCACCAGAGAACTACTAAAGCTGATAAACAACTTCAGCAAAGTGGCTGGGTATAAAATTAACTCAAATAAATCAGTTGCCTTCCTCTAAACAAAAGAGAAACAAGCCGAGAAAGAAATTAGGGAAACGACACCCTTCATAATAGACCCAAATAATATAAAGTACCTCGGTGTGACTTTAACCAAGCAAGTAAATGATCTGTACAATAAGAACTTCAAGACACTGAGGAAAGAAATTGAAGAAGACCTCAGAAGATGGAAAGATCTCCCATGCTCATGGATTGGCAGGATTAATATGGTAAAAATGGCCATTTTACCAAAAGCAATCTACAGATTCAATGCAATCCCCATCAAAATACCAATCCAATTCTTCAAAGAGTTAGACAGAACAATTTGCAAATTCATCTGGAATAACAAAAAACCCAGGATAGCTAAAGCTATCGTCAACAATAAAAGGACTTCAGGGGGAATCACTATCCCTGAACTCAAGCAGTATTACAGAGCAATAGTGATAAAAACTGCATGGTATTGGTACAGAGACAGACAGATAGACCAATGGAATAGAATTGAAGACCCAGAAATGAACCCACACACCTATGGTCACTTGATTTTTGACAAAGGAGCCAAAACCATCCAATGGAAAAAAGATAGCATTTTCAGCAAATGGTGCTGGTTCAACTGGAGGGCAACATGTAGAAGAATGCAGATCGATCCATGCTTATCACCCTGTACAAAGCTTAAGTCCAAGTGGATAAAGGACCTCCACATCAAACCAGACACACTCAAACTAATAGAAGAAAAACTAGGGAAGCATCTGGAACACATAGGCACTGGAAAAAATTTCCTGAACAAAACACGAATGGCTTATGCTCTAAGATCAAGAATCGACAAATGGGATCTCATAAAACTGCAAAGCTTCTGTAAGGCAAAGGACACTGTGGTTAGGACAAAACGGCAACCAACAGATTGGGAAAAGATCTTTACCAATCCTACAACAGATAGAGGCCTTATATCCAAAATATACAAAGAACTCAAGAAGTTAGACCGCAGGGAGACAAATAACCCTATTAAAAATGGGGTTCAGAGCTAAACAAAGAATTCACAGCTGAGGAATGCTGAATGACTGAGAAACACCTAAAGAAATGTTCAACATCTTTAGTCATAAGGGAAATGCAAATCAAAACAACCCTGAGATTTCACCTCACACCAGTGAGAATGGCTAAGATCAAAAACTCAGGTGACAGCAGATGCTGGCGAGGATGTGGAGAAAGAGGAACACTCTTCCATTGTTGGTGGGATTGCAGACTGGTACAACCATTCTGGAAATCAGTCTGGAGGTTCCTCAGAAAATTGGACATTGAACTGCCTGAGGATCCAGCTATACCTCTCTTGGGCATATACCCAAAAGATGCCTCAACATATAAAAGAGACACGTGCTCCACTATGTTCATCGCAGCCTTATTTATAATAGCCAGAAGCTGGAAAGAACCCAGATGCCCTTCAACAGAGGAATGGATACAGAAAATGTGGTACATCTACACAATGGAATATTACTCAGCTATCAAAAACAACGAGTTTATGAAATTCGTAGGCAAATGGTTGGAACTGGAAAATATCATCCTGAGTGAACTAACCCAATCACAGAAAGACATACATGGTATGCACTCATTGATAAGTGGCTATTAGCCCAAAGGCTTGAATTACCCTAGATGCCTAGAACAAATGAAACTCAAGACGGATGATCAAAAAGTGAATGCTTCACTCCTTCTTTAAATGAGGAAAAAGAATACCCTTGGCAGGGAAGGGAGAGGCAAAGATTAAAACAGAGACTGAAGGAACACCCATTCAGAGCCTGCCCCACATGTGGCCCATACATATACAGCCACCCAATTAGACAAGATGGATGAAGCAAAGAAGTGCAGACCGACAGGAGCCGGATGTAGATCGCTCCTGAGAGACACAGCCAGAATACAGCAAATACAGAGGCGAATGCCAGCAGGAAACCACTGAACTGAGAATAGGTCCCCTGTTGAAGGAATCAGAGAAAGAACTGGAAGAGTTTGAAGGAGCTCGAGACCCCAAATTACAACAATGCCAAGCAACCAGAGCTTCCAGGGACTAAGCCACTACCTAAAGACTATACATGGACTGACCCTGGACTCTGACCCCATAGGTAGCAATGAATATCCTAGTAAGAGCACCAGTGGAAGGGGAAGCCCTGGGTCCTGCTAAGACTGAACCCCCAGTGAACTAGTCTATGGGGGGAGGGCGGCAATGGGGGGAGGGTTGGGAGGGGAACACCCATAAGGAAGGGAAGGGGGGAGGGGGATGTTTGCCCGGATACCGGGAAAGGGAATAACACTTGAAATGTATATAAGAAATACTCAAGTTAATAAAAAAAAAAGAAAGGAAAAAAATTAAGATTTGTTGTCAGTGTTAAAAATGTTAGTTAATTAACTAATTAATGATGACTAAGTAGACACAAGCTAGATAACATTAGGTGAGTCAACAGAATCACTCTTGTTAACAGTAGAAAAGCAAAAGCTATATTTTATTATCTGTTTAGTGGACTAAGTGGCATTTACAGAAATTTAATTTCCACTAGTAATTACATTTAAAACATTAGAAGACTTAACATCACAGAATTGACAGCATCATACTAAAGGAGGAGACAGTGGTGATTTGAAGTGTGCACTGTTGCCACCACCACTCACCACAGCTTAAACATTAACAAGAGCATTGAACGAAGAAATGAAAACAAAGGTGTATTTATGGAAAGAAAAGGAGCGATCAGTGTTTATAGGAGAGCTGATTACATACGTTTTAAAGGCTGCACAGGGGAGTGGAAGAAGAAACTATTAAAAATAATTCGAAATCCAGAAGGCTTTCTGATTAAGACATCAATGCACAGACAAAAAAATAGAATGGAAAAGAATCTATCAGTTTTATGAACAATGACTTTAGTTTTCAACCAGCATGTTTATATTAATTTTGTTTTCACTGTTGTGATAGTTACTTAGTTGAACATCTTGAAGTGTTAAGTGAAAGTGGTCTTATTCATTTAAAAAATATGATTGTGTGTGTGTGTGTGTGTGTGTGTGTGTGTGTGTGTGTGTGTGTGTGAGTGTTTGTATAAGGGAGGTGACAGTAGCTGTCTTCCTTTCAGAGCCATTCAAAAGTAGAGGATATCCATGATCCTTTCTATTGGGAATATGAAACAAGTCAGCTGGCACTTCACAGGTAGCATTACCTCCTTGCTATATGCATTTGAAAGGAAGGGAAAAAAGGAAGGAAGGAAGGAAGGAAGGAAGGAAGGAAGGAAGGAAGGAAGGAAAGAAGGAAGGAAATTTATGTTGTAGGACCAGAATATCAATTTAACTAATAAAGATAATTCACTCTCTTCTGCTTGTTTTTACCATTTAGTTTACTTTTATTTATGTGAATACACAGGTGCCTGAGGAGGCCAGAAGAGGTAGTCAGAATCCCCGGACCTGAAGTTACAGATTGTGATGGCTAGTTTTATGTCAACTCGACACAAGCTAGAGTCACTTATGAAGCAGGAGCCTCGATTGAGAAAATGTCCCTATAAGACTGGCCTGTAGGCATTCATGTGGTGCATATGTCTGATTACGAATTATGCAGAAGGGCCCAACTCACTATCGATGGTGGTGCCCCTGGGCTGGTGGTCCTGGATGTTAATAGAAAGCCATGAGGAACCAAGTCAGGAAGCAGCATTTCTCCCTAGATTCCTGTCAGCTCCAGCCTCCAAATTCCTGCCCAGCCTGTTTCTGCCCCGACTTCCTTGGATGATGAACTGCAAGGCAAAGAAACCCTATCTCCCCAAGGTTGGCCTGGTGCTTTATCACAGCAGTGGAAAAGGAACTAAGAAACAGGTGGTTGTGAGCTGTGCCATGTGGTTGCGGAGAACTGAGTTAAGGTCCTCTGCACGAGTGACAGGAGCTCCTCACCACTGAGCTATCTCCAGCCCCATGCCTACTTTTTCAAAAAAGTAATATATGTATATATATATATATATATATATATATATATATATATATATATATATGACAGCCTTACAATGATGATGTCTTTTGATTCTAATCAGGCTGGAAGGGTAATTAGAGTCCCACTCCTGTGACTTTTGATGGACATGGTGACATGGTGACCAGCTAGCTGGTTCAGTGAGAAGCACCCATTTTGTAGATTTCTTTTACTGAGACACTGACGTACTGTTTCACTTGTGAAAAGAAGAAAAAGAAAAAGAAAAAGAAAAAGAAAAAGAAAAAGAAAAAGAAAAAGAGATCCCTCTAGATACTCAGGGAAAATACAAGGCCCTCAAACACAGACTTGACTGTCTCAAAGTGCAAATGTCCACCATTGTTTCTAATTGATCTCTTGTCTTGGCCCAGCCTCCATTTGTTGGGCCAGATAAGTGAATCCTTGGATGCCTGTGCTACCTTCTCATTTGGATGGTATTTGGTGGCTTTTTTTTTAAACCACAAATGCCATTGGGCAAGCTGTGGTGTCCTGTGATGAAGGAGCAGTGATGGTGTGAGAGGCAGGTATCCAAACTCCAAGTCCTCAGGGATTGTTCTGGGACCCATAATCTAAAGCTTGCTTATTCCCTATTCCCACTTTTACCTGGGGATTGTATGTGGAGAATCAGTTCAAAGCTGTTAGTGCAACAGCGAGAACACAGGCTTGCAGTGAGTCACACTGCCATGTTCTGTTACCCACCAGACTGGTGTCCTTGGGCATCTTCCTGAATGTCTGACTCTTCACTCTCATTTCCTAACCAGTTCACCAATGCCTTCCTCCCCTGGGGAGAGGTGTGAGGGTCAGAATCAATCTATGCAGAACACTTGGATCCAAAGAGATGCTTCATTCAGGAAGATTTTACGTTTCACACAAGCTGGTTTTGCTATGAATCTGGATAAGTCTGCTTGAAACCAGGGAGCTTCCCAGGACTGGGAATGATCAGTGATAATCTGAGTCTAAGGGAAATGGGATATAGGGTCATCTTGTTGTTATGGGAAATGGCAACCATTAGAAAGCTTTATGATTTAGTGAGGGGAGTGGAAGAAGTCCCCTCCCTGTGCCCTGCACCTTCACCAAGGCTGCTCTACTGAGAGCTGTGCTTCTTTGCTCCGAAGCTTCTGCATGAAAGCTCTCTGTAGAAGCTTGCACGTTTCCAGGTCCCATTAGTATAGATAGCAGGGGAGAAGACCTTGGCTGATCCTCTATAGAACCTAGATTTCCCACAAGTTTCACTATGAAACAAAAGTGTTCATTTTGTGGCAATGCTGTCTAAGCTAGACCAGTAGATGTCTATTCCATGAAAACACTTTCACGCTCATTTCTGAACTGTGATAGATTTCTTTTAAGGTGCCTATACTTTTGTTGAAATATAACAGAAGAATCTGCAACCCTCCATAGAATGAACAACAACTTCAAACAAGAAAAAAAATTAAAAGTGGGGAAAGAGTGGCTTCTTATCATAATGGCTTGAATCTATACTCAAAGGAAAGGGACTTAGGGTACACTGTGTGGGCTGTGGGAGACACAATACATTTTGTTAAGAATGAGAGTGCTTATCTGAGCAATAGGCATTTTCAGAAGTTTCTGTGAAGATTAGCAGAAGGAGTGATGGGAGAGGAGAGGAGAGGGAAGGAGAGAGGAAAAGAAGGGAGGAGGGGAGGAGGTTTTTCATATTGTGGGAGGTGAAATTCTAGAATGATCAGATACCAACAAGAAAAGGATGGGGGGTGGGGCTTTGAAAGAGTCTCTACAATTCTCTTAATTTATAGTTTTAATAACATTTCAGAGTTAAGTGATCCTTTCAGGATCAATTTGTAAAACATGTTCATCTAAACACCAACTGCTTGGTTGTATTAATTTTTCTGCAACACTCAAACTCCTTTAGAGTCCCAAATACCGCCTTGATGCTATTGATGGAGAACAGGTGAGAACAGACACTAAGTTCAGGTAAGCAAGCAGAGCCTCCACTGTGTATGAGAATCAGTACATGATTCCTCCACCCACACCATGTTATCTTTTCATGGTATACTCCATCATGTGCTTGCCTTTACCTCAGCATTTTCCTAGAGCTTAGCAGAGCTGACAGGGCATCAGAATTTCCTCTGCCCTGGTTCACACTTGACATTGATGTTTTCTACCTACCTGATCTTGGGAAAGTAATTTTACTTCTCTGTACTTTGTCAAGAAAACACTGGCTGCCTTCCTGGTTTGGGGGAAGACAGAACAAGATGCCAGGCACAAGAGAACAATGGGAACATTGCTTAAGAACCCCCGCATCTCTAAGCTATTGTACCTTTAATTTTCTGTGTTTTGTTGCATATTACTTGTTCTTTATCTGAAAGGAAATTCTACGCATGTTAGGGTGTGGACACCAGATACAAGAGTATGTTTTAAGCTGTTTGGTGGAAAAACTTATCAATTCTTTACCAACTTGTTAGTGATTATATAATTCTAATAGGATATTAAAAGGGAAACTGACAAACTACAAATAATGGGTTAATAAGCTACAGTGTATTCCATGAGTGGAGAATTATGTAGAAACTGAAGCTGTGTGTTGAAAGAATTCTTAATGAGCTGACTCATAATATTATGTAATACAAAGCACAGGGCATGTGACTATTATTTCTATATCTGGCTAGTATTGTAATTCATTTGAGGAAAGGTGAAAGGCTGGAAGGTTGTCTATTGACATATTGGTAAATCAGGGAGGTGGGATTGCAACAGGCCCCCATACCTGCTGAGGAGGTGACCAACCTAGAACCTAGCACATAGATCCAAATACTGCCATAAGGAGAACAAAGACCTAATCCATCCATAATTCCAGGATTCAGGAAGGTCTCAAAAATTGCTTTTTGGCTTCTGTAGTTTAGCTTCTCTCTGTTTTTACTCACTGAACTCAAGTGTGTCGACCCGAATGTGTGTGTGTGTGTGTGTGTGTGTGTGTGTGTGTGTGTGTGTGTGTAAAAGATGAAGGATGATGAGGCTCAGGGCTGCATGTTTTAGGCAAGCTCACAGTTGCTAGCCAGTGAAACAGACTTACTGTTGGCTTTAAGAGTGTCTGCATATATTCTCTGGTGGAATTACCCCATAACATTCTGGAGTCCCTCATGAGATTGTCAGAGGCTGAGACACTGGGTCACTTGGAGCTTCAGATCTTCTGGGCCAATATTGAGGGAGGATAGCTCTTAGAGGGGCGAGCTCTGAGACATTCCAGCACACAAGGAACTTCTCCCCCCTCTCCTTCTGCTGACCGAGAGGCTTCTGACACCTCACCGTAAAGGTAAGTGGGAAACTATAGAAAGTTGCCTGGATCTGTTGCCTTAGTAGCTGAGTCTGTTTGTGGTGCCTTCTCTACTTAGAGAAGACTGTAGGTGTCCCTAATTGCAGTGTCCAGGATCCATGTGAGATGCCACCAGATCCCCTGGTAGCAATATAGGTGGTGGACACAGCTTGTCTTTACTTCTGCCTGTCTGTTTGTCTCTGTGTTTCTGTGAGTTCTGTTGTTTGAAAAAACAGTCTTGAAATAGAAGAGTGAACGAGCAGTCCTAAGACTCGGTAGAAGTGAATGCTAAAATACTCCAAGGAGGGTTTTGAGAATGAGGATGGATATATCAACTAGTGACTTCTCTGATGTGACACCCACTCCCTAGCTTAAGATCTGTAACCCTTGTTGGAATCCCAAATCCTTTTGGCTCAAACAGTCAACCAGGTCACCCAGAGAGACCCCAAACCTCTACCTATTCTCTCAGGCCCACTGGAAACTGAAACTGATTCCCCACTTCTGAATGGTCAGTATGTCCATTGGAGATGCTGTAAAAAGTCAACACTCTGGTTGTGTTACTACCTAGTTCTACCGCTGTGAGTAGTCAGTCCATTGTGGATGCTCATTCTTGACAGCCATTGATGATTATAGTAAGCAGCTGCCAGTCTAATTGTATGCTGATCAGCAGAGTCCTCTTCTTCAAGGGGTATAATGTTAGAATAAATTATTCTTTTGATTCACTAAGTTGTAGATGGACTTGTTATGCAACCATACATAACTAGAATAAGAGTTAGAGTTATCTGCAAAGAATACACACATAAATGACTTTCAAGAATCAATGAATCAAAACCTAGGATGTTGGGTCAGGGGTAGGGGCAGGGGCAGGGGCAGGGGCAGGAAGAGGCCTTGTACCAGCTCACCAATTGGGAGTCAACAAAACAGCCATGCCTAGGTCTTGTATTTGTTTTTGGCTCTATTGCTGATATACTTACAGCTAATGTTATAGCAAAACAATGTAGTATTCTAGAAAAATTCATGATTTATGGTTTAGGAACACCCAGACTGAAATCTTACCTGTTACCTGTGGTGCACACCAACATGACTGGTCCATCCAAAAGACTATGTGTCTGCCCAGAAATCCTCTATAAAACCCAAGATGCTCAGAGTCTTGCTATATAGTTGGCCCCTTACCCCACAGATTTGCCTTCTACTGGTGGAAGCCATCTTTCCTTGATGGTCCCATCACCTTCCCTTCCCTTGGGCATGGTCCCTAGCCAATGATGGAGTGACAGAGGTGTACAAAGTTGGCTTCTGACCCAAGAGGAGTCACTCTGTAAGGAGAATTATCCTTTCAGAGTCTCCTCTCAAGGAACGGCCCATGACACAGGCTAGACGTTCACAGCTTTCCTTGGCTGTACTTTCTTGCTCAGCCTGCATTTCCCACCCCCTTAGTAGTTGGTTTCTGGACACCGCCACCCCCTCTCCCCTCTGCAAATACCACATCTCCAAATTCCAGCTCAAACTCACCTTCTTGGAACCATAAGTTAAGTATTCTCTTTTAGATTCCTCTTTGAAGTCTAAAATGTGCTGAGATGAGGAACTTAAATTGTCTAGCACAAGTGTCTTGAACTTGCTCAACAAATGCTAACAGCTGTCCTCTCCTCCTTATTGTCATAAAATAGAAAAATGCAAGGATTTCCTTAAACACAAACAGTATTCAAGTGAATTTTCTATACTCAATATATGAAGACTTTAAAAAGTAGTTGAGGGACATGAGGCTATTAATATTTATCCTTACTATATGGAGTAACTAAGGAACTGTGTCAGTAGTGTCTGTGTGTTCTCTAGGTGACCCATTGCCTCTCTATTTGGTGAGAAGCACAGATCAGTCCCTGAGTTCCCAAGCTGCCCTTAGCATGGAGTTCAGAAGAGCAGGTGTGATGTATTTATGGCAAAACCTCAGTGGATTGGTTTCTTTGGCCTGTATAGACTTTGCCTATCTTACTTCTCACCCACAGATCTGAAGAGTAACTGTAGAAGGTGTTAGAAACACAGCACTCAGAGCTAACAGAGAGGGCTAGAGGCTTCATGCTCTGTCCCAGTTCACTGCTTCAGCAACAAGGTGCCCTGTACTATGGTTTCAACGTATTTCCCTAACTCCACACATTAGTGGCTTAATCGCTAGCATAGCAGTGTTGAGAGATGGGGCCTTTAAGACATGACAAGGTGACAAGGTTAGCTACATTCATGAACTCACAACAGCTATGGTTGCCTGCACAAGATTGAGTGGGTCAGCATCCCAGTAGGAAGCAGGAAGGTGCACAGGAACCCTCACGCCCAACTGAGGTTGACAGCTTTTAGGGAAGAGAAGGTGAGGTTTTTAAGGATGGCCTCTAGTGAGGCCACGTACTTCAGTGGATGGACCCACACTCAGGAATATACGGGCAGCACCAATAGGATTTACTAGGTTACTAAAATGAAAACAGAGGGCATTGAATTGGGAGGGGGTAGCAAATTAAGCGAGTGGACCTGGGAGGAACTGGGGGTAAACTCTTCCCAAGGATCAAATACATTGAATAGCAGTCTCAAAGAATAAAAATTAGGTGATAACTTAGAAGGGGGACTAAAATAGTCAAAAGAGGCAGATGGAGGGAGGGACCAGGGAGAGAGAGGGGATGGAGAGGGGAATGTGGGGGTTCAGTATTAGGTGAGGGGAGAGACAGGAGAGATGTCCAGATGGCCATGCAAATGAATGGAAATCTGCAACTGATGGGAGTGGTGAGGTGTGTGTGGGACATCTCCAGGACAAGACAGAGACTTGGGATAAGGTAGGTGCCCAAGAATCAATGGGGGTGATCTTAGCTGTGACTCACAATATTGAGAATATAGAATCTGAGAAGGTCACTTCCTGTAGCTAGGCAGGAACCCCAGTGGAACCATAGAAACATAGAAACTCACCCCTAAAACTTCCAACCCAAAATTTACTCTGTCTACAAGAAACACAGGCATGGTTGATGGAGCAGAGACTGAGGGAGTGACCAACTGATAACAGGCCCAACTTGAGACCCATGCCATGGGCAAGAACCAATCCCTGACACTATTAATGGTACTCTGTTATGCTTGCAGACTCTAGCATTGCTATCCTCTGAGAGGCTCCACCCAGCAGCTGACTCAGACAGATGCAGATACCCACAGTCAAATAGTAGATGAAGCTTGCAGATGCTTTTCGAAGAACAGGAAGGATTGTGGGCCCTGAGAGGATAGGAGCACAACAGGAAGACCAACAGTCAACTAATCTGGACCCTTGAGGCTCTCAGAGTTTTAACCACCAACTGAAGAACATCCATGGGGCCTAGGTCTCCCCTCACAAACATAACAGATGTGCAGCTTGGTCTTCATGTGAGTCCCAAACAACGGAGGGAGCAGGGGCTATCCCAAAAGCTGTTGCCTGCCTGTGGGAAATGTTGTTCTAGCTGGGTTACCTTGTCTGGTCTCAATGAGAGAGAAAATGCCTAGCCTGGTAGAGACTTGAAGTGCCAGGGTAGGGAGATACCTTGGAGGGGGGGCACCTGCTCAGAGAAGGGTAGAGGGGATGAAGGAAGGATTGTGGGAGGGGGTGACTGGGAGGGGGAAGTGAGAGGTATGTAAAGTGAGTAAGTGAAAAATAACATAAAAATTTTTAAGAAGTGACAATATCGTTAGAGTTCTGCTCCCATGAATTATTTGTTGCATCATCACAGTGGGAGTGGAATTCCCATAAAGGGAGTTCCATCTCCTTCCTCCTCTCCTTCCACTGATTCTTACTCTCTCACCACCTGCCTTGGAGTGACACAGAAAGGCCCTTGCCAGACAATGATACTTTAGTGTCAGATTTCCAAGCCTCCATGTTGATAAGAATGTGTCTTCTCTTTATAAATCATCCAGGATGTGGTATTTTGTTATAGATAAAGATACCCTTTTGGACTTTGGCCCAGTGTTTCCAGTGACACGGGATGTAGACCAGGGGCAGAGGTGTGTTTTTCAGGATCTGTCAGAGGAATGAACAGTCAATACCCTGCCTGCCCTCTGCAGCATTCCTAAGCCTAGGAGGATCAGTTGGCATGAGTCTTAAACTGTCCTTTTTTTTGTGGCTGCCATTTTGTAGGTAACCAATCTATCTTTTTTACTGTGTCATCTTTATTGAGTAATATACACATTATTACAGCTAGGAAATTATTGATCGTCAAAAGAACCTTGTAAATCAGACTTTAAAAAATTTTTTATTAATTTTTTATGAATTTCACATCATGCACCCCAATCATATGCATCTCTCCATCCCTTTGTATCTGTCCTCTGCTGTTGCAACCCCCCCCCAAAGAAAATTAAACATAAAAACTAAATTAAACCAAGACAATACCAATCTCATTATGGCAGCTATAGTCTGTCTTTGTCACAATGTGTCACACAGTTTACCCTTTTGTCCAACCAACTTGCTAGTGTTCACTGCAATGGATTCTTAGTCTGGTTCGAGGCATCTGGCTTCTGCTACACCGTCAATATTGGATCCTCACTGGGACTCCTCTCAGATGCCCTGCTGTTGCCCTGTGTCATGGAGATCCTGCAGCTTTGGTTCTGCAGGACTAGCCCCTTCAAATGCTCCAACAGTTTATAGATGGGGTAGAGGTTAGGGTGGGCAAAGTTCTGGATCTGGGCCTAGCCAGTAGCTGAGTTGGTCAGCCCACCCGCTCTCCGGCACTGTCCCAGCTAGCTCCCCATTGCCACTACTGAAGGACAGGGCCAGCTCTCCTGCCCCCTTTTATGTGACTTGCTACCCATGTGTGTATTCTGTCTCAGAGAAGTTGGTGGGCAGAGAGCCTGCTTCACACAGGTATTATCACTGGATATTAAATCCAATCTTGAGACTTCTCATCATTGTGGGCAGATGGATTCACAGGTACTCACATCAGCAACCAGACCCACTTACTTTGGTCATTAACACAGTTTATTATTGGCACACTTAACCAGTAAAGCATACATAAAATACAGCTGTTTTATGACACACGGAGCCACTGTGTCTTTACATGTATAGAGGAACATATTAATATGCAAATGGAAAAATTAGTTCTCTTATAAAGTTTCACATAAATACGCTGAACTTGCCCCAAAAGAAACAGTCCCCATGAAAGAAACAGGTGAAGGATTTACAAAATATTACACAGGAAATATAGCATTAAAAAAAAAAACCCACCAAAACTCAGTCAACTAAGATACAATTAAAATAAGAAGAAATAAAATGTTTCAGATTTATTAAACTTCCCACAAAATTAATGGATTACATGGCTTGAAAATATTTGGACCCACAGCAAGTTTACAAATGCATACATTTCTCAGGGTCCATTTGTCTTTGTGTACATAATAAAATCTACCCATATATCTTTGATGATTCCTTGTTTCAGTACTTGGCCTAAATTGAAACAACTCAGATTCAAGAACCAATTAGGTGCAGCTTGTCAGAAAGTCACCTAGCAGTGTTTTCTTAAAGATCTTGCCACATGGAAAACCAGTGGAGAGTGGAGGGGTTGGGAGAAGTACCTTTAAGTTACTTTCCCAAAACTGATATTTTTCTTTTCTTTTTCTTTTTCTTTCTTTTTTACTGAAACAAGAAACTCTCAAATGCAAGTCAAAAAGCAGAAAATATTTTACAATATTAAAAAGTCATCTGTAGTTGGGGTCGGCATGTTACTGAGATCCTGAGCACGTTTAGACAGCATGGCCTTCGTAGGGTGCATGGACAGGATGTTCAACACATGAGGGAGGTAAGACCGTGCCAGGAGGTGCATGAGCCTCTGCTGCTTCTAATTACCATCAGGGACAGTGTCTATATTTCTTGTGAAGGCCTCCAAAGAGAGGCCATGGAGGCTCATTTGAACGAACGATCCTCTCAATTAAAAAGGGAAAAAATTGCAAGAAAGAAAATCAGGTCATTATATTTAGAAATAGATGTTTGCATGGAAACGTTTTGCTTGTGTGTTTTAAATTTCATCTCTTTTCTCTCCTGATAGTAGAGATTTGCGACTGGAATTCTACCCCACGGGGCCTATGGACAGCGAAATCAGGAGCCAGTAGCCCATCTTACTGGGAAGCCTGGGGTGGGGGGTTTTCTGATTTGGTCTCTTGCGTGGCGGGAGGTTTACTGTTCCACGGGCTGTTGTTCCCCAGGGCAGGTGAATTGTTGAAGTCTTCCTCGTCGTCCATGCCGTTGGCCGCATCATACTGCGTGTTTTCTAATCTAGTGATTAGCCTTTCGTCCTCGTCCCCAAACTCACCTCCCATCAGAGTTGGCTCTCCTACCACCATCACATCCTGTGAACAGCAGCTGACATTATTACAGGGAAACCTTAGGGGAGAGAAGCTCAGCTTAAAACAACAGTGGGAGGAGCTTGGGGGACCTAGGACAGACACACTCTGTGCACTGCACAACAGGGTCAAGTCTCAATGTCGGGGGTGGGCCGAGACGCATATTGGATTTCTACAGGAAATAAACATCGCCTCCTGATGTGTAACAACCACGCGAGTTTATGTCCTTAGTGCGCAGCCTGACACCGGAGAACGAGCAATGCTAGCAATCTGCAGAAATAAAAAAATGGATTTTTCAAAATTAAAAAAATCCACGCTTTGAACTTGCTGACCCGGGGCACTTTTGAGAGGGCTATGGAACCTTTTTGGCAATACTTCCAAAAAATGCCATCTCCAATGAGGGTTTGTGAGTGGCCCTTCAACTTGCAGTGAGTTTACACTGGGGTAGGTAAGGTACCATTCTGCAATACCCATACGACTCAATTCAAATAATACTCGCTCTGTCCCCAGGATGATATACACTTTAATTGAAGACAGAATCCCTCTCTTCTCTACTCTGCCAGGTCCTTTTATGCAGCCAATATCCTTGACATTCTGCTACTTAATTATGGTAATTAATTTAGGTAAAGTTTTCGATAAAAACAATGTTCACACTGATTTGACAATTTGCATAGCTAATTAAGTCATTAGCAAAAACCTGCTGATTGCCAACAAGCCCTGAATTTACCATCTGTTATTTCATGGTGCCTGTCACCTATCTCCGCACAGGCAACCCTGTTACCAATCTGGGCAGTAAAGAGAACCAGTCCATCCAGCTGGTACCAGAAGAGAAAGATGAAGAGCGAGCTAATTATAATTACTCCAGTGGAGCTGGTAGTCAGCAGGGATGGGGGCATGCAGGAAGAATCCAAGTAATCACTCCTTTAAGTACAAATTGTCCTTCCATGCAAACAAGAAAGCCACCTACTGTAGCTGGGAGCTCCAGTAGAAGCCCCAGCTGGAAAAGCCCAAGGCCAGAGTCAGGGTAAGGAGACACACAAGACAGAACTCCAGCTTCTCTGTTCAAATGGGGGATTGGTTATACAGGGATGACCTGGGTGTGGGACAGGCTGTCAGGTAGATTCTTCCGAGTAGAATCTGAGCAGCATTTACTTAAAGGTTCCGGGCCTAAAGACGGTGAATTGTTCTCAGCCTTAGAAAGCAGGAAGCAAGCAAGCAAACAAGCTAACAAAAAAACCCCGACTTGCTAGACCAGCTGCATTGGAGTGGTAGGAGTGTAGCCCTCCGAAGGGAACTAATTCAGTAAAATGTTTGACCACTGGGCATTTTTTTAAACCCTGGGGAGCTTTTCCTACTGTCTGGAGAAGAGAGCAACATGAATACCAATTAAATATGAGCTAGAACTATGAAGGTGCTCATTGAACAAACCCTGTACTAATTCTCACCTGGTCTATTCTGGGATGAAAACCCTTGTTTCATTTACTCCTTCCCTGACCCCTTCTTTATTTGAATGAGATGATAAACAAGTTCCCACACTATATTTTCTGACTAGTCATTCTTGTGAACTGGTAAAATTGATTTTAAGGAGAAATAACCCAGATGGAGTAAATGTATAAAATGTGAGCTTGGCTAACTCAGCAATCAAGGTTCTAGTAAGAGATACTGGCCAGATACTGAACTGATGCTTTCCAGAAAGTGTTTACTAGGTAATGAAGAGCCGGAAATGACACTGACATTTAAGGATACTCATGAGGACTCCTTAAGATGGGATGCAAAATAGACACTGCCCTTCCGATGGGGAAGAGGGACCACGTGATTTTAGATGGAACGTAGACACCACACAGACTTGTGAACATTATTCAGTTAGCCGAGAGGCCACCATCTCACTCACTGGAGTTTGAAGATAAAAAGTGTCACTTAGGTACAGGCAATTAGAAGGCTTTACTTATGGTGACGAACGGGAGGAGGTAGAAGGAGCAGGGAAGGAAAGATTGGCTGTGCACAGCATTCGGGTTAATGGACACGCTTGGGAGGCTTTGGGGACCATGCATGGAATGACAGCTAGCAGGAGCAGGCCATCTGACCAACCACGTGGGTCTGTGTTAGTACTGTGATTCCAAGGCCATCGGGAGAAGCTGAAAGAGGATGAAGAAGGAAAGGGTGGTTTGAAAGAGCAGAGGAGAAACGTCAGAAGTAGTCAAATTAAGTGTGACTTGAGAAGGAAAGTCCCCAGCGCTGCAGATGTGTCCTCTGCATTAGAAAAATGACATTCATGCAAGAAAAACAATAGGCATGTAGTGGTCTGCATCACTCTAGTGGGGCTCTGGAGGAGGCTTGTAATCTGTGGAGGACAGCTCCACCACACCCCCACACTAGCAACTGCTGGAAAAGATGCCCAGGCATAGGCATTTGTAAACATTCTAAGTTTATGAGAGATGCTATATTGGCTTTATTGGTTGCTTTTAAAAGTATTTTCATTAGGAACAAAATTCTCTGTGTGCGTATGTGCACACACGCATGACTTAATTAATAGGAGGCTAGCTACAAGAAGACTAAGAACTTTAAACTTTATGTGCACGTCGATACTTGAGGCCACTTACAGAGTTATATGAACACTTCTATTTGGTTCCTTTCACACCTTTACAACAGGCCAGGAATGCTATGCTCTGACCGTGTCTATTTGTCACAAATAGAGTAGAGATTCACACAAATTAAGTAGAGATGTTGTATAGTACAGGCTGCTGCTAGCCAGGGGATGCAAGTCCCCACCCCCACGTCCTGGAAATCCCAGTTCGGTAGTAAGAGTGAATTTCCTTCCCATCTCCATTCTTTGTGACCCACTTAAGGGTATGGGGATCCATCTGAGAGTAGCCCACATACCCTTGTTTCCCACGAGGCTGACCTCTGCTCCAGAGCTGGGAGCTTCGAGGTATTTTTTCCCATTTCACACCTTCTCACTAATCCCCCGTGCAAGGACCACCAACCTCTGAGGAGGACTGGAAGTGACTCCTTTCAGGGCCCCTCAATGCTTCTCCTTAAATTGGCCAGAAGGGGTCACTGCTGTTGAATGACACAGGTCTCCATCCCTCCCAGGGTTGAGGCTGCAGTTCGGGATGGCTCCTAGCCCCTGCTCATGAAGTGAGAAGCAGAATCCAAGGATTAAACCCTAGTCCTGGCCACACACACACACACACACACACGCACGCACGCACGCACGCACGCACGCACGCACGCACGCACGCACAATACACTGCTGCTGCAGAATCTATGCAGGCCAGGGCTGTGGTCACTGGCCAGGCAGTTGATGCCTGCAGGTCATTTCTATTCAAACGATAAGATGATGTTGATTCAGTAAAAAATGGTTAAAAAGCTGTGGTCACTATTATTTAAAATTCATCGAACCTGAAGACACTTTAGAGTCTGCATAGTCATAACTTGCTTCTCTTCCTTGCTTCTTTTGGTCATCTGTAAGTTCTATTTAATGTAAATACCTTAAGATGCATGGGACAGGGACAGTCACCTTTCTGTTTAGTGGTGCCTTGCTCGCACACAATCCACACTCATGAATATTCCCCAATGTAGCAATCCCCTATTCAAAAGCACTTGTTGACTTGGAGGACAGGAGGATCATGGAGTAGAAAAACCTATGTTTGTTAAAATTGAAATAACTCCACCCAGACTGGGGATGCCAAAATACACCAGGTACTCTTTTACTGTCAACTTTTAAACCCTTGGCAGACATCACTAATTGATGCCCTACCAAGCACTACCTGTCAGAATTCTTCTCAACATGATGCTCTGTGAATCTGGCATCAAAGAGGAAACTTCTTGGTCATGCCCAAGTTAACTCCTTAATGTCCAAGTTAGCTCCTAAATGACAATGCCTCCTTGCCTTGTTTTTTAAAATAATTTTAAATCTCAGAATTCCTAGTGCTTTTCATAGCCTTGCGCATAGTAAGAACTTAGAGAAGGCTAGTTGAGCTGACCTAAATTCCTTTGAAATACTACTTTTGAGTTCCAGAATTCTCTGATGTCCATTTTTCCTTATTTGCTAGAGGAACCTAACAAATGTTAGTTTCTAAACCTGGGGCTAAAGGAATAAATGGGCTGCCTGTGTGGACATTTTCAGTCTATTTATTTTAGGCTGGGTCCCATTTTTGTTCTCCAGTCACATTCTTGCTAGGTAGGAACAGGTATAATTCTCTGGTGCCTTATAAGAAGACACGGATATCAGATAGTCTCCGCTAACCTTTCCTCTCTGACCATCAGGTATGATGAGGGCAAAGTTCTATTCAGAAAATGAGACTGCTTAGAAACTCGTTGCGTTACTTGAGGATAATAATTCCTAGCAGTCTTAAAATTCAAATAACCCCTTTCACGTGTGGTGGCTATTATTTCTACTATCCCTGTCTCTCTAAGGCAGTGAGGATGGAAACCATGCCCTGATTTGTGGAAGACAGGGAGAAATCTGTAGACTCAGGGAATCCTTGAGCACTGGGTTTATTTTCTCGAAAGAGACTGACCAATAAGAAGTGGGCTGAAGGGCAGATTAGAGAGGCACATTGGCAAGTGGGGAGTTTCCGGAGAAAAAGTTTACTCTTGATGACAGAGGTGAAGTAGGATCAGAAGGAGGCTGGTGAGGACAAGAGATAGAGGGTGGAGAGGGTAAGGAAGCCAGAATAAGAGAGTGGTATGCCTCCAAAACCATAGTGTCTAGAAGTCATAGTGTCAAGGAAGGGTCTGGATTCAACAGAGTCAAATGCCTGGTGACAATTATGAACATGGGCAGAGGAGCCATAAGGAATCATGGTAGGTGGTGACAGCAGGTGTTTGTAAGGACAGGAGTATTTGAAAGTGACAGTCTAACACGGTAGTGAGAATTCAGAAGCAGGAAAGGCCATGGTTCAGTTTGGAAAGAATCAACCAGTGGTGAAGAAGGCCGTGCAGTCTACTCTCTTTGGACACTACTTTTAACACTCAGTTTTAAGGTTCCATACAGTGTGCTCCCCACCCTGCAAGTAGCCTTTGTTCAGGCCCATAAATAAAAGCAAGAGGTTAAGGGTCAAAAGAAGTGAGATCAAACCAGAGGCTGGCTCTTCATGGGCTAATGATGTGTCAGACAAAAGTTTACAGAGTCATACTTGTAGTGGCTGCAAGCTAATTACCTGGCTCTTAAATAAGAGGGGAGTCCCATGCTGGGAAGACCTAGGCAAATTACAGTACGGGGCCAGAGCTCAGGGGACCAGTTTCCAGGGGCATACTGGGTCTCCAAGGCTGCAGCTGAGAGGCCTTAATATGCCACCAGGCATGCTGTTAAGTGATGCTTTAATTAAACCTTGAGTGCCATATCTCCTGTCAGTGACTCTGATGGCTTTTTAATTCAGGTCCCATCACAGCACGGACTCCTAATATTCCCTTCCGTATTCCTGGTTTGCAGGGGACGTTACCATGGCAGTCTCCTTACCTCCTGGCCCATCCTACCCTTTCCTTACCCTGCCCCTCCTCCCATCTCTAAACTACCCAGAACCTATCTTTTTCCTTTAAGTTCAGAGAGAAATCCCAGCCCCCCCACCCCGAGTTGGGTGAAGAGGAAAGGCAAGGCTTTAGGCCTAAAAGCAAAGTGAGACTTACAGGTACCTGAGTGGACAGGCTCAGGCTCGCGGCTGTGGTCTTCTTCTTGCTGCCGGCGCTGTTGGTTGTGTTCCCAGCACTGCTGTTGGACGTGCTGCTCGTGGAGTTTTTTCGTTTTCTCCTTTTGGTTGTCGGTTGCCTTGTGGGTTCTGCTGTAATAGGGAAAAGGGAAGAGGAATGGGCTCTAGGGAAAGAGTCTGAGGCAGCCCCGAGCATACTGTCCCTCCAATGACGTTCTTTATACACATTGAAAGGGGAACTATTTAAAACGTCCCCATTTTGTATAACCTAAAAATAACAATAAAAGGTTGATTTATTCCTAGCACAAAATGTGTGAAACTCTTTTCTTCTGCTCGTAGCTATGACACGAATTTTATTTAATTGTTCTATCTAATTATCTATCTGTAATTCACTAATAGTGCTTCAGAAGCAAGCTACAGGTATCACTTTCATAATTGAATTTAAAATATTTTTACCAGTAGAAAAGTTGGGAACTGGCCTACTTCTTTTCTCTGTAACAAAGGAAACAAGGACCCATCATTACCTGAAAAGATGCTAGGTTTGTCAAAGAAGTAGTAACCCGGGCCAGTTGCGGGCAAAGCTTCGGGCAACATTTGTCCTACTGTATCCATGTCACATGGCTGCCTGCCAACAATCTTGGATGTCACAGCCTTGGTGAGGTTGGAGCTTCATAGCTGTGTACACATGCTGAATGATTTGGACTTTGGTCTTTAATATGTGCTGTTTATTAATGAATATTCTTAGGATGTCTCTTTACGGTCTAACTAGAAAATGAGGGAAACTAGACTTCTTCCAGAAAGGTCTACTCAGAAATAGTGAAAAACATTTTGGATTCGAATAATGGAACAACTCTTTTCTGAGAAAACGAGATTCATGGCAGTGTGTGGTGAGAATTATTAATTCAACTGACTCTGTTCGGTATTCAGATGTATCCGATGTAGTATCATGCAGACACACCCACATGCATATAATAAGTATATCTTTAGAAAGTTTTGCATATCTATGTCCCGAAGCATGTTGGAATACTCCTAGCTGCCAACCCTTCCTGACAAATGAATCATCATCTTGCGATGATGGCCCTTCTTCCAGAACCTCTGGGAGCATGTTCGTAAAGACTGAGGAACAAGAGCATACCTGGCGGTGCCACCATCCGCTGCCACTTCTGAAACAGACAGGTCTTCAGGCAGTCCCGGGGACTGAGGTTGTAGGTTTTGTGTCTCGACATCAGTTCCTGCATTGGCTCCAGTATTACACACAACTGCAAGGAATGCAAAGTCACTGGTGTTTTGCTACTTGATCATATTAATTACAATAATAATTCTAACAGCTGGAATCTATTAGACAGCTTAAGGGGTGGGTTTTTCCCCCCTTTCTTTTCCTGGTTTTGATTTCTCTTTGTAAGTTGGAAGGGAATGAAATATTACCCATACTTGATTATACCCACTTAAAGTAGTATCATTTATAACATGGTATTACAGCTGAATGTGATTTACACACACACATGCACACACACACACACACACACACACACACACACACACACACTTTCCTGTACAGACTTGTTGAATACAGACAGCTCTGGGATGAGTTCAGGGGCCTTTCCCTGGTTAAGTAGAGCTGCCTTCTGTGGAGTTTACTGCTCTGCTTTCTGCTCTGGCTTCAGGCTGCTCTTCCTGTTTGTATAACCTCACACTGTGAGCTTCAGTGCTGGTTTACACAGGTTATCTGGTGGGGAAATGGGCCATTTCAACTTTGCAGAACCAGATGATGCTTCTTGATGCTGATTCTCATAAAGGCAGGTGATGAGCACTATACACGTTTTATTCATGTGGTTGCTTTTATTTCTATTTTACCCATTCAGTTCATGTGAAGGGCACATATTTGTAGACTGCACGGTTAGTCACCTTGTCAGCTCCTTTGTTTAACTTTGTTTCAGCTTTACTTTGGCCCAAGATTTCTAATGACAAAGATTGAATTAAATGAAAAGACAAAATCATTTAGGGTGACCTTAGACTTTTCTGGAGTCCTTTGGGTCAGAACATCACTGCATGGAGAACGTTCTACCTATTAGGACAAAATCTGAGACTTGGAACAAATCATCAATCACACTTGAGGTCTACAGTTGCAAATGTTGCCCTGTGGCTGCCCTTGTGCAATGCATGGTTGCCTTAGGAGAGGCATATGTGCAGTCCCTAAGTTTTGGCTTCTGTTTGGCTTCCATACTGTTCCTCGCCCTGTACATCAGCCCTCATCTTCAGCATCTCCCTTAGATACTTTCTGTTCCCTGACTGGTATCTTCTTCCTGTGGTTAATGCCTGCCCCATCCTTGAAGACATAGAGAAGGATGTTACCTTGGTACCACATATCTCCCTGTGTAAACTGCAGTGTGCTGTTCCTCTGACTTTCCTATTGCAACTAGAACTTTCTGCTTCATAGACTTATGCAGCCTTCACAGCCCTCTGCTTCCAAGTCTCTTCTCCATGAGGTCCTTGTGTCTTGGAATGATTTACTTTTATCCGTGTGTCCCAGTGAACAGATACATTTAAGCAGTAATTCTTAGGAAGACTATAAAACCTTTTCCAGACTCATTGAAGGAGCTGAAGGGGTTTGCGACCCCATAAGAAGAACAATATCAACCAACCAGACCCCTAGAGCTCTCAGGGACTAAACCTCCATCCCAAGAGTACCCAGAGATGGACCTATGGCTCCAGCTGCATATGTAGCAGAGGATGGCCTTGTCGGGCATCAGTGGGAGGAGAGGCCCTTGGTCCTGTCAAGGCTTGATGCCTCAGTGTAGGGGAATGCCAGAGTGCGGAGGTGTGAAGGAGTTGGTGGGTGGGAGCACCCTCAAAGAAGCAGTGGGAGATAGTGGGTTTCTGGGAGGGGGACCGGGAAAGGTGATAATATTTGAAATGTAAATAAAAAATCCAATAAAAGAAAAAAGTTTAAAAAAAAACTTTCCAGACTCAAAGGGTAGTCTAAGGAGTATGTCCATTAGAACCACGTGGTCTGACTACTGAAGACACAGACTCGGGTGCTCAGCCCCTTCTCACAGGCTGTGCACATGTGGCCCTTAATCCACATTTTAAAACTCCATACCTGCATATAGTTCTATAACTTTGCATAAAAGTTTCAAGTCCTCTGCTTCGCAGAACTGGACATCCCTGCCATGTTTCAAGCTTTTCTCGATTCTTTTCTCATTTTCTCCTCCTGCCCAAGTTCCCTCCCCAGATCTAATCAGGATCGTGATGAATGTTACCTAAAAAGATTTTACTTGTTAATGACAGAATTGCTAAATTCATTAACCCTAAGTAAGAGTCTTCTATAAACTTCTTTTAGTTTGGTTGGAAGAAGAAAGATTTTGAAAGCCACCATACATACAAAGTCCAGCACAGAAGTGAGAAAGCCTCCCTCCTTTGCCCTGGGGATTCCAACATTATAGATCCTCTAAGTAATACAACCTACAATTGCTTGCTAGATCTTCAATCTATCGAACCTTCAAATTTATTTTATGTCCCCTTTGAAACCTAAAGTGCCATTAAAGAGAAATCAACAAATCAGACATAATTCTCTTATAACTAATTCCATGTTTCTACTTAGTAAGGGACTGTATGGGTGCATTTTCCTATAAGGATTCTTTCCCAGGACTCTGAGGATATACAGAACACATGCTGTGAACCATGCCACCATGGTCTCTACTGGCATATCTGAGAGCCAATCACCCCACAGAGCAAAGCCAGATCACATTCAGGCAGACTCAGAGATGTTTGTAGTCATGACTATGGCAAGAAAAACTTTCAGAAATCCCAGGGACTGGGAAACATTTTTTTTAAAACACACACACACACACACACACACACACACACACACACACACACACACACACACACACCTGCAAGATAGAAAAGGAGAGCGTGAGAGAGCAAAAGTTTTAAAAATTTTTTTTCAGTTCATTTCTGTTTGTTCTACATGCAATCCTGATGAGTATAAAAGACACAGGTGACTGGAACTATCCAGGAAGTCTCAGTAGGGAGTGTGACTGTCATCAGGTATGTCTCCTTGGACGTGCAGCTGGACAAGCACTGGGTTTCAATTTCATCTGGAAAACAGATACCCACCTTATAAAGTGAGAATCTGAGGTAAGGTGTGTCACATGCAAGCATTCAGTGCAGCCAGCATGAGGACACGAGAGTTAGGAAGCATAACACACAAGGTAAACACCACACTTTATTTCTTGACATCAACACACATTCACTGAGGTTCCTTTCCTACTCAGCTGTCAGGACCTAGGCTTTTGTGTTGGGGACACAAAATGTGAGAATACCCTTCTGCCCCCCAAGAACATATTGTCCCTTTAAGAATGATTTAAACAGATTAAGAAATTTACCCTGGGTTGGAAGTTCAAGTGTCTCAGGAAATCACCTCCTTTTGACAAAACTATTTTTCATTACATGACAGGCTGAATGACAAAGATGACCTGCTTGAACCCAGAAAGGGTGACCAATATCAAGCAGGGTATGGATTGGGGTAGCTATACTTACCATTAGAACTTTGAACTCAGGTTTTTGTTTTTTTTTTAATTGCCTCTCCTTTCTGGATATTGGGAAATATTTTTTTTTCAGAAGCTAATCCTTAAAATCTGTGTCTTCCACTTTAATGTGAAAATATCTTTCTATCATTGTAACCTATCCCAAAGGAGACTGCATCTTTGCATGCTAATCAAGAATCCTCAGTCATTTTTTAACATTGGAGAGGTCCTGGGCTGAAGAGGCAGCCCCACCCCTTTATTCATGTATGCAAATGAGCCATCAAGTCTGCTGCGCTGATGCAGTGGCTTTGCTGGGCTGTGTGCTGTAGGTGGCAGAACTAACTCAGATAAGAGCGGGTCTCTTGAGCAGCTAGGCATCACAGCAAAACCCTGCAACTCTTAGAATATTGGGGTAGTAGGTGTCTGTTGGGCCTAACCAACCCTTGCTCTTTCTGATGTCTCAGAATCTCTTGAGAATCTGGCTTGGAAGTTGTTGAATCTTTATGTCTGTATCATCTGCAACATCTGCAGCAGCATGCACAGAGGTCTGTAGTTTAATTTTGCCTCCTCCAGTGGTACTGTAGAATATCTCTTGGTATCCCAGGATAGGTATCCCAGTGGTACTGTGGAAAGGTTAGGGCCATCAAGGCTCAAGAGGAGACTGTGCCTTGAATATGCTTCAATATGAAACATTTCAACATGAGACTGCCCAGGCCAGGAAGGAACCTAGAGAAGGTCACTGTTGTACTCAAAGAGCTCTAAAGGTGCCACTTGGCTGATTTAGTGAGAGTGCAGGCAAGGCTTGGGCTGCAGATTCCATTCTGACTTCCTGGATTCCTGACAAGGTGGATTTGCTGAATGAACAGACGCATGGATGGATGGGTCAGATTGAGAAGCCAGATTAACAGCTAGGAGTCATTTGTCAGTAGCAGACAAATCAGGCACAGTCCTGTGGGCTTAGAAGTGATCAATCTATCCATCCAATAAATGACTGATTGCTTCTTCAGTGCTGAATGCCTGACCCAAATGCATATGTGTGTGCTGACTGGGCAGGGAGGCTTGGTAATTCTCAAGATTTTTGCAATTTCATATTAAGAAAGAGCCTAGCAAATGTGGACAGTGTGTCACTTCTCTTTGTTTCCTTTTCATCCGATAGTTCTCTGGGAGGACTCTGGTTATCTTCAGCTGCACATACCCACTCGTCTGGCGCAGTGCATCTAGAGAGTCAAACAAAGAAGTGGTACTTGTTCGAGTTGGCCTTGAGCTAAAATAAAGCTGGTGTCCTGAAGTCAGCATGTGGTTGTCCCTATCTGCCACCAACATTCAAATCCTATCCTTTTTGAACAATACCTGAGTTTGACTCACCTATATTTTTTTAACATCTACTTTTGGGCTATGTATGTATAGGTTTTGTGTGTGTGTGTGTGTGTGTGTGTGTGTGTGTGTGTTTGTGTCTGTGTCTGTCTGTCTATGGGTGAGTGCATGTATATTGTTCTGTGGCTGATATGACAGAGGATAACCTCAGCTATAGTCCCTCACCTTCCATTTTTGTCTGAAGCTTGATCTCCTTGTTGTTGGTTATTGTGTAGGCCATGCCAGCTGGTTTATGAGCTTTCCCTACCCCTTTTTCAACATAAGAGCACTGAACTTCAAATTAATTAATTAATTAATTATTGTGTGTGTCTTCTGAGTCACTGTACTTGTGTAGAGGTCAGAAGACAACTTGTTGGGGTTGGTTCTTCCCTTTGTTATCTGTGTTCTGGGTGATTAGGCTTGGTTGGATGCAATTTACACATCAACTTATCTCACTGGCCCCACATTGAACTCTTTTTTGTGGGTTCTAGTGATTCAAACACATTTTCCCCTTAGTATGACAAGTGAGTTACCCAGTGAGCCAGCTCCCTAGCTCCCATCTACTTTTTATATCCAGGTCTTTTCAAGGACTCAGGTAGACATCTTGCTCACATCCTCTCGTAGGTTCTTTCCTTATCTAATCCTTTCCTCTGTTCCATCCAGCCATCAAAACAGGATGTTGAGAAATGATGTTCTCTGTGCCATATCTCGCCATCTTTCTTCCAAAACCCCTTTTGTGTTCTATAACAATGACGAGCAGTTGGACCAAATTCCTTTGATGCACAGACCCAAAGCTACCTGTTACCTTGACCTTCTGAGGATGTATGTTGACTCTTATTCTGAACAGTACAATTCCAAGGAGTCAGATTGCAAATGACTTGTCATGGCTCTGTGGCAGTCTAGGAGCAGAAGCAGATCACCACTCAATTCACTGCTTCTTTCATTGACAAAGATTTGCTCTTAAAAACAAAAAGACATCAGATGAACTAGACAAGGCACCTAGTGACACAGTTGTTTTGTGATGAAGAAATATTTTTCTCTTGCTGCAGACCAGTAAGGGTTTGTTGTTGATCCTAGTTCTGCTTTGAAAACTACACCTGACTCACATCAGTCTGCACTTCGAATATCATGGAAGGTCCAACTCAAATCTCACCTGTATCTGAGAATCTCTACTGCAAGAGTCTCCTTTGACTCTCTGACACTTTTTATTAATCTCTATAATTCCAGCATTACATCGACACTGGGGATTTCTTGTGGACTTTTCATACCCTTCTTTATGGGAGGGTATGTTTTACTTTTCTTTTTATTTAACACAGTAAAAGGCATACTCAAATATTTGTTGAGTCATAACTTAGAAATAGCCACAGAGTGCCTGCTCTACGTCTCTTCCTGGAATGTGTACCTTCACGTGCTAATTCTATCATTAACCTTGATCACCTCTTGGCCCACTTTTACAGGTGAGGAAATTCAGACCCAGAGCTGGCAAGTCATCCAGAGCTAATGAGGAAGGCTATGACTATTTCAATGCAGCTAAGGTAAAAACATAGCAGAGCCTTCTGAAGGGCAGGGGAAAGGTTTGGTTGAGTTTGTCTGGCTCTATCACTGCACTATTAACTCTTTTTTTTTCCCGGAGCTGGAGACAGAACCCAGGGCCTTGCGCTTGCTAGGCAAGTGCTCTACCACTGAGCTAAATCCCCAACCCCCACTATTAACTCTTAACTGATGTTCTGTTTACCTGTGGGAACAGGACACAAATGGCTAAAATGCTGGTAAGAAATAGAGTCCAAAGTCTTTCTCCATCTTTGTCTAGTTCTTGCATGTATGTATTTCAGACCTTAGACTCAGATTCATCTGGGTCAAACCCCTCCCATCTGCCATTTGCTGTCTCTTCTTTCCCAAGAACTTTAGACTCCTTGAATCTGTTTCCTCATCTACAACTGGGGATAAGTGATGTTCATAGCAGATGGCTTGAAAGAGTTGTGGCAAGCTCTTGTTGCAGAGCCAGACACAGACCAGTACTCAAAAGATAGACATCAGTGTTTTGAAGAATTCTCTGTGCATATCCCCTTTGAGGCAGAGGAATGATACACCCTGGACCTGGCAAGCTATTCTGTGAAGCTAATCACATGGTCTCTCTGGACTTAGAGGGTCCCGGTGAATAACCCCCAAGGGGTGTTAATCAGGCACTTGACATTTTACAAGCCAAGGCCTAAAAATCAGTCCTGTGGAGAACTCAGCCATAGATATAGAAGGTTGAAATCCACAAATCTCAGTTCTTATTCCTACCAACTCTTTCCTCCTGCAAAACCAAGACTCATAGATCTAGCAAGAAGGTGTTGAGAGCCATTATGGAATATTCTTCAATAAGTTGCTCCTAAATGGGAAACACAGTATTAAATAAGATATCAGAAGAAGATAATGTATGGAAAATTTCAAAGAGGCAGAACAAAGCTGAGAGAAAGCAGGCAGTTGCCCATCAGCAGCAGATGAGCAGCCACTCATCACCACACCCTCTCTGCCCAGAGAGGAAAAACAAGCCAGCAGAGGAAATAGCTCTGCCTTCCAAGAGATGCAATTCCAAACATCAGATTATGATTCGAGTTTATTTCCTGATAGGATTAAAGGCAGATTGGTTGTCAAATTCAAAATATCCCTCTTTTTATCTGAAGCTTTGACCAGGAGAGCCTTTGCCTGTTTTCAATTGTTTTTTAAATTGATTATTCATGCATGTTATCTTATCCAATGGGTCCTTCAGACTGGGGGCCACTGCTATTAAGGAAAGATAGTGGTAGTGGCTGCTTTGATAGACAGCAGTCACCATTCTGTGCTTAAAGGGACCATTGTATATTTTTTTCTCCCCACAGCTACCAGACCCAAAATTTTAATATTTATTCTTTGATCTCACTTTAAAAGCTGCTACCACTTGACCACCCTGATGGAGTCTCCAGTTCAGCCAGAGAAGATGTGACCTGGCTGCTTTGCTGAACTAAGGCAGCTTCTGGAGAGACTGCATTTCCTAGACCTATGAAGCATTAGGAGTGGGCATGGGAGGGAGACTCAAGGTCCTCTTTCTTTCCCCTCCCATGGTTATAATTTATCTACAAAGGGTTTTGGCATGGACAAATCTTTCACAGTGTTGAGGTTGCCTTCCTATATGCATTTAATGCCCTCTCTTCTAGCTCTGCATCATGGACAAGGGGATAGGTCCTGCATGCTATTTACTAACTCATTTCAGTTCATGTAAGGATTGGTCTATTGGAGACCAAGGTGAGGTGTGCTCCTGGGACTTCATGTCTGAGTTATGCAGAGCATGGGCTTACAGCCACAGAGACACCCCAAGATTCTCTTAGGGAGTCTGGAGGCAACCTGTAAGCAGGGCCATGCTATTCTGAACACTGATGAAGAATCCTTGTGCTTTCAGGATGTTGATGGCTCCAGGATCTTTGGTGTTTCTGTCTTTTTACTCTATCATCCCAGAGTCTGCCTCCCTCTCCACATGTTCTTTGTCTGTATGGAACTGTGTCATCTCCTCTCATTAGAAGGACACAAGTTATTGGGTTGAGGTCACACCTGAAATCCAACAGCATTTTATGTTGAGATCCTTTAATTACATCTGCAAAGATTCCATTTTCAGGATCATGTTCTAAAGTTCCAGGTGGACATGAAAATTTGAATTTTGAACTAAGTGTGTGCTTCTCACTCTGTCTGAAGTACAGCTCTCAGCACCCAGGTCCATGACATATATACCCAGCTTCTATTAGGTAGCCTGACAGTAGCATTGCCTGCCTTTGGGCCTGTAGCCCAGGAGTGACCCTGGCAGTCTTAGGGCTGGCTCATCTTCCTCTGGCTGCTTGTCCAGGTTAGTATTATTGTTGTTAACTTTCCATTTGAAATCTCTCTTGTATATTGCTCACTATATATATTTTGATTTTTCCTGGCTGGATGTTGCTTAACATACATGGTTTAGAAGACATTCAGCAATATGTAGAAGAGTAAAGGATGGTGTTGGGGTGTATGGGGCTTCATGCATATGATATGCTAACATTGCCTTGGCTTTGAAATCTAGCACCTAATAAATGGGTGGCCATGAATAAATTCCTAAATCTCTTGGTGTTGTGATTTCCCATTGTCAAAGCTAATGCAGTGCTTGTACCTCACCAAGTAGCATAGTAAAACAAGCAGCAAATCTACTTACCCAGGTGCTAGCAGATGGAAAGTATTTTACATGATTTTTATGGTCTTACATATAAATGTATGTGTATACATATGCCTGTATATCTTTACATGAAAACACACACACATGAAAACACACACACACACACACACACACACACAGACACACACACACACACACACACACAGAGACAACCTGGAAGTTAGATTTTAATGATAGAATGGATACCTATAATGTTCCCCCTCTATGCAGTATGTTCTGGCATTTTCTAGATTCTTTTACTAGCATCTGGGTTCTCAGTATGGTGTCTAGATGTTTCCAAAAGGAAAGAGAAGCCTCTGATCTATCATAACAGACATCCAGGCAGTGCTGTTTGTGTCTACAGGGGTAGGCACAACTTTCTGGTACAATTAAATAGTTCTTTTTGATCAATTGCTGTGGCTTCTGTTGAACTAGGAGTCTGAAAATAAATGCTAGGTTTACCCTGGCATACACTCACTCATGGGTTGTTACTGAATTAGGGTTTGAAAGAGAAACATAAGTGGGATGTATAGATGTGAGAGTGTGGTCCCGAGGCAGAATGTTCTCTTTTCTGGGATCCTTCAGTGAATGAGACTCATTCACCTAAGGGAGAGTAGTCTGCTTTACCTAAAGCTAAGAGATCATAGATGAACCACATTTACAAAATACCTTCACAGCCACACCACCAGCCAGCCTGGAGAAGATGGCACATGACACTGTGACAGTGCTGAACTGTGTCCTCATCTTTAATTAGATTTTTCTTTTATATTTCTGAACACTAAGCTGTCTGTTCATTGAGGGTAATGAACCAATGCATACACATGATTATGACACGATGTAAAAGAAAAGCTAATAAAGAGTTCACCATCAAAATAACCCAGATCCACACCATCCTCTTCACAACTAAAGTAACTTGTCATAAGCCAAGAACACATCTCATGGGATCCTCGAGGTTTTCTGTGTGCTCAGAAAATGGAAAAGGGAAGAGTACTAGGGACATGATATAGACCATGGGCCAATTCTTTTCCGTTAGTAGGTTTTGGGTTAGAGCTGGGGTTCTTAACCTCTAGGTACAGACCCCATTGGGGGTTGCATATCAGATATCCTACAAATCAGATATTTACATTATGATTCATTACAGTAGAAAAATTACATCTATGAAGTAGCAATGAAATAATTTCATGCGTGGGGGGGGGTCACCACAACTTGAGAGTATTCATTGAAGGGTAGCGGCATTAAGAAGGTTGAGAAGCACTTTGTGAAAGGACACACAGGTGAAAAGTAGCATTTCCAAATTGGCTTCTGTGGTGGCTTGAGTGACAATGTTCCCCATAGTCTTGGTCATTTAAACTCTTGGGCCCCAGTTGCTGGTGCTGATTGGGAAATGTAGGAGGTATGGCCTTGGAGAAGTACATCACTGGTGGCTGGTTTTGAGATTTCAAAGTCACCTGCCTTTCCCAGTGTAGTCTCTGCTCTATTCTTTCTGTTCAAGGTGTGAGCTTTCAACTTCTTCTCCGGTCACCATTCCTGCTTTCACACTCCCTGTCATGATGGAGTCCAATTAGCCCACATTACCGCTTCCTTTATAAGATGCCTTGGTCATGGAGTTGCATGGCAACAACAGAGAAGTCACTGAGACCACTGCATACTCTAAAAGGATAAACCTATGAGGACCATCAGAAAGAATTGGTGTCCACGCGGAAACATACAGGAAAATGAGGTGGTCAGGATACATGGTGGAAGAGGTCAATGGCAGAAGGATTCATGTCTGAATGTCAGATTGCACCTGGCATTGGAAACTGCCACACTATGGTTCTAGCAGTTCCAAGGGAGGGACCGGCTGAAGGTGCTGCAAAGGCTGGGCAGGGGTCAGGATGAGCCAGGCCATACATAGTTTCTGTCTCAAAGTAGAGGTGAGGGGTGCGAATAATGTTGCAAAGCTCCACAGAAATGAATGCTTAACAGAAATATGATGACTGCTGGAGTGGATTCCTTCCAGCACATGAGACACATTGCCAATTAGCATTTGAATGTTTTTAATGAAACAAAAGCATCAGACATCCTAAAAGACAAATATTGGTTGTTTCAGTCTCTGAGCAGGGAAGACCAACCCCTCAGGGGAGCCATTGGTCACAGCATGGAGACCAGTAGCATCCCCCAGTAGTATCCCTCTGCCCCTCCCTTAGTAAACAGAGGCATCTTTCTCGGCATGTGGGTATATTTCCCAGGGAGCTCAGAGACCACATGTTTGCAATGGCAGAGCATTAAACACTAACATTTATAAATGGGACCTTAAAATCTTAATACTGCAAGTAAGGGAATTGGGAATTGTCGTGGGGAGCTGTTGGTGACAGTTTCCAAGGAACATGGCTATCTTGTGTGAACAGTTGTAAAAGCTCACAGAATGCTTCTGCCTGCCTCCCTCCACAAGACCAGCCAAAACAGCTTCGTGTTCTGGGACTTGGACTGGCATCCCTAAGGCTACTGTTTGGAAGGACTCTCTGGGTAGTTGCTGGTGAGAGGTAGGATTTGCTTTCTTGGTACTGGTGCCCAAAGTGTGGCTACCTTTGCTGTGTTAGCCTGCCTTTTCTGGGATTTATATCAAGCAACAGCCCCCCAGCTAACTGCTGTGCTGACACAGCAAAGGAGCTATTTCTCAATCATTTGGCACTGCATCTGGATTGCTCTTGGCTGCCCCATCGATGTGCATCCATGAAACCCAGACTGTAGTTACATAGCTTTCGAGGAGATCAAATTAGTTCCCCCTTATTGTTCATGTCCCTGCTTGTGAATGGGTCTCTACTGCCCTGTATTATAATGAGCTGAGTAACTGTTTTCCCGGTGGTGCTAGGGTCCCAGTGGAAAGGACAGTTGTTCAGCCTCATATCATCAGAAATTGGCACATAGAAGGCCAGTAACAAAACAAAGCAAAATGAAACAGCAAAAACAAAGTAATATGGAAAGAATGGAAAGGCGAGGGAGCAAAGGAAAAAGGGGTGTGTTCTTCCTGACTCTCCGCGTGTGTTCATGTGTATGTATTTGTGTGCCTGTATGAGCTTGTACATGGAGGCCAGAGGTCAATCCCAGGTGTCCTGCTCAGTTGCTAGCCACTTTGTTTTTTGTGACAGGATCTCTCACTGAGCATAGATCTATCTCTTCAGTCAGGTTGGCTGCCCAGCCAGGCCCAGGGAAAAACTGACCTCTACTTCGCAAGTTCTAGGATTGCAAGTGCCCACTGTCACACTGGGCTTTTTAATGTGTGCTCTAGGGATTGGAGTCAAGTCCTCATGTTTGTACTTTACTCTCTGAGCCCCTATTTATAGCCCTCCTCTCTGACTCCTATCACTAGATATTCCAGTACAAAATACTGTTGGGGCCAGGGCACAGGAACAGAAAGTCCTTCATCCTCAGGAGGAGGAAGTTAGAGCTGGGCAAATCCTGTCTTCATCTTTCTGCCCTGCTGTCATTTGGAAACAATATCCTTGTGGCCATAGTTCCCCACATACTCCAGAGTATTATGAGGCCTCAGGAAGGACTACAGATATGTTCTCTTCTTCCTTTTTTTTTTTCCAGAGCTGGGGATCGAACCCAGGGCCTTGCGCTTGCTAGGCAAGCACTCTACCACTGAGCCAAATCCCCAACCCCGCGATATGTTCTCTTCTTTTCTGTCTCCCTACTGCTCCCCTTGGAAGACCTTCCAGTTCTATACTTCTCCACATGGTCTCAGTCTTTCTATTGCTTAGGGCGTCATGGTCACTGGGTCCTTTACAGAAGATCTATAGATAATGTTGAAAATATTTCCTATTCAAGTCAGCCAATGGGTCTAATATTACTGGGGTGTCTTGACACACACATGGCTTTATGGTTGACTCCTGGCATTGAGCTATTTGATGCTATAATGGATGGTATAGCTTCTCAGGTTCCCCAAGAAGGAGTAGGAAGTGAGTGTGCTAGGTGGAGATGGCTCTTTAGAGGTGTTTTGGGTGCTTTCTAGCCAGAAGGGCACGGCAATGCAACTGCACTTCCCTCTTTCTAGGCTTCTATATTTGGAGGGAGTCTCAGAATCCCAACGTTTTAAAACCAGAAACCACTGATGGTTGGATTCTGGTAATTACAGGAATCTCAAAGCCCAAACATGCTCAGGCCTTTTCAGTGGTGAGGACAGAGCACACGGGATTTGGGAGACAGCCTTACCATGCCCAGGGAGCATCAGCCCTGGCATTGTGGTCATGTCTCTTCTTACTCTTGGTCCTTCCCTCTCCACTGTGCTGGGGGGTGTGGTAGTTTTTCTCTCTTCAGTCAGACATTCACTTTTGTGAGGATGTGGTCTCAGGGCTTGTCCTCAGTTTTAGGAACAGCTTGCAACAAGTTACTCTCCAGAGTCTTTGGAACTTTGTGCTGTCAGTGCGATTTGCCTGTGGGTGGAGAGGAAACCTCCCAAGGCACACAAGGAGCCAGCTCCTCCTCAGTGTCCCTTGTGACTGGAAGCAGAACTAGTGGCCAGAGGCCTAACAGGAAGAACCTGTTCAGTCATAATTAAAAATGTTTTGTTTCATCTAAAAACAGAAGAAATGGCTCAACCCATACTTTCTTTCTTCTGGGGTTCTCTGCAATGATAAAGTCTTGCTTTGAAGTCCAGGTGTCCTTTTTTTTTTGTTTCAGAGCTGAGGACGGAACCCAGGGCCTTGAGCTTGCTAGGCAAGCGCTACCACTGAGCTCAATCTCCAAACCCCCAGGTGGCCTTCTTTAAGTTACTGTTCCCGTTTCTCCTCAGTAAGATGCTCTTAAAGTTTGACTTTACTTAATTTTGTTTGTGCGTGCCAACTGAGGGACTCCCCAAACTGCCAGCTACTCTTTTGGCGTATATAAGGTTGAATAGACTAAATTTGCCTTTCTCTTCATGTAAACCTTGGGAGGGCTCTGTGAGATAGGCCTTCCTGTCTTTTTCTTAAAAGCGGAGTAATCAGGCTTAGAGAGATGGAGGCGGCTGTCCATGCATAAATGATTTCATTCTATCTCCATCCATCCATTATTATCTCGTGCTATCTTCATGACAATGGTTGTAGATCTGAATTTGTGCTTCCTGTTCCCGTTTCTTTGTTTTGCTTTTAGAGGTGTTAAGTACTTTGTCCCCAGAGTACTAACTAACCAGTCATGGAATCAGTTCCTTTGGTCCACAGGCAGAAAAGCACTCAGCAAACAGCAGGTGCTCAGTAATAACCCACGGATCAAATGGGTTACCCCAAAGTCTCCACTCTCTTTCCACTCCCGCTGTCGGGAAGTGGTTATCTCTTCCAAGCTGCCTGAGAAGCAGGTGGCCAAGCCTTGTCCTCTTAGGCCAGCTTTGGGCCATTCCAGTTTCTGTTACCTCCCTGTAACCCCAGCTACCAACTCTATCTTTCGGAAACAGCTTAGGAAACAGCAGTTTCCCAGCCCCTCTTTGCTATCGGGTATGAAGCTGTCAAGTGATATTTCCTTTCCCTTAATTCCTCCGAAATGCAAACAATGTTTTCCTCAGCAGTTTTGCGTCAGCTCCTGAGTTCAGCAAGCCAGCTGCAGGCACCCATCATCTCTCCACGCAGTGTGAGATCATATCGCCCTTGCTGGTCTTCATTGCGATTATGAAACGCATCCCTTGTCGCTCTTCACCTCTGTCCTTGGCAGCTCCCACAGCTTTCCAAACATCATTTGTCTCCTTCAAGTTCTTCTGGGTCCCAAATCAATCACAGGGTTAGAGAATCATCACCCACGTGGAGGGCTGGCACAGCCGAGCAGTGGGACAGACACTTTCAAATCAGGGATGTGGTTTAGGAGCACCTACAATCAAAATGATTTTTGTCTAAAAACACCCAGGAGAGGATGCTGCAAGGTATCAGATGAGGAAGCACCCATATCTGGTGATTTTAATGAAGACTTTGTCGTTCAAACTAATGAGGAAATGAAGACTAAGACCTGACATGAGTGCAACAGAGTTCTATTTAGAAATAAAGCCTCTAATAAAAACCTTTTTCTTTGGTTTCAATCTCCCTCAGCATTAAAAATAGAGATTTCCTTTTAGACTGAGGGCTTTTTCTTAGTGGAGCGGTGGGGCAAGAATCAGCATTTCTCTTTTCCTTTCCCTCTTTCCTTCCATTTTTCCTTGCTTTATATTGTGATAAGAGTTAAGGCTTTGAGGGCACATAGCAAATGATGGCTGTGAGGCTTCACCGTGTTCTCTCTAGGGACACGCATACACCCGAGAGCCTCTTTACTGGCCTCAATCACCAATGCAGTGTTTTCCGCAGAATGCCATTTTTAGATTGAATTATAGGAAGTCTGCAGCACTAATACATAGACAAGAAACACAGAACCACAGTACATGGTCCTGCCAAGGTGAAGGCCAGCTTGGCCCTTAGCCAGTGGACTGTGGATTGATGTTACAACAGTGAAAGCAAAAACAGTGCTTACAAAGGAATGATTAATCAGCTGACAAACGTCCAGGCATTTAGTCCCCATTCTTGAGTTCCAGCTCTATTAGTAGCAGCATATTTTGAACTTTATTGGTAGTCTGCTGCTCTGAGGTGGGTTCATTGTGTGGTTCTTAAATCAGCTGAAAGTAATTCGGAGAGGTGAACACTGGACAAATGTTGATCTTCCCGTGTCACTAACGAGTGACGTCTATTTATTTGTCTCCATGACACCATACTCGGAGCAATAGTCATGAGGCTTCTTCAAACCCAGAGTTGAGGGTGTCTTCTTCAGACGTGGTACTGGGGTCCAGCAGCCATGAATCCTTAGGCTGTTCAGTGGGCATTCTTAGGTCCTCTTTGGTTTGAAGGACTGCCATTCTTCTCTGGACAAACTGATCTTCCCATTTTGACAAGATTGGAATTACTTCCTAGGTTAGGAAGTTGGGAGTCAGTCAGTAGACTCTTGTCCCCTCTATGGATGAACTAACAATCTCAAACAACCAGGAGGCTGGGAGAAGGAAAGGAATTTTGTGATGAAATTAGGGTGGCCATCATCTTTTAATTTTCCCAGAACAGTCTTTGACTATAACTCACAGATCTGAAGAAGGCCCTGAGGTACCTTCAAAGGGTCTTAGGCAGTCACTAGAGCGTCATCAGTATATTTGGAGTAAAACATATTTTAAAAATACCCTGGGAAACATTCCTTCTCGTATATATATTTTTTTGCTAATTTATCCTCAGATCTATTGACTAGAATTACAGAGTTCTAGATTTTTAAGAATTTCTAAACATAGCCAATAAGCAGCACATCTTATATGTAGTTACTTGCTTATGCCTGCAGCAGGTCAAGAAAGATCCTGGGTTTTTGAGTCAGACCTAGATTTAAAGCCCAGCTTGGGCCTACAGCAATGTGGCTCTCTTCAAGCTCAGTGTTGTCAGATTGGGTTAGAGAAGATGAGCTTGGAGACTACACACAAAGCATGGTAAATGTTCAGGAAGAGGAAGGGAATGCGCTCTATGGCTTGGCCATCACATACTGTGTACATATGTCATCACAACATACCACAGATGTATATCACCAACTTGCTTCAATTTCTTACATTAATAACAACAAGAATTATGATTAAAAAATGTTGAGACACAGATAAAACATCCTTCTGGCACACTGCTCTGATTGACTCTGAGCATGAGTTTATTCTCTAGTCCAGAAACCTGAAACTTCTAGGAGAGCAAGACAGAGAAGGCCAGCTTCCTCCTCATCTTTGGACCAGTAATGCCAGACATGCTTTTGGTTGATAGTCACTTGGGATAAGAATGCACAGGCCTAATAACATTCCATTAGGAATTACAGGAAAGCTGCAATTCTTTTCAACTTGAAAGTTTTAATTAAATGTATTCAAAGGGAATGCAGATGAGGCCACTAAGCAGGGTCATCCAGTGGTTACTTGAGGCCCAAGCCTGCTGAAGAGCAAACCCCACTGAAGGGTGAAGCTTCTACATATTGATAATCCCAGCATTAATAATATTTCAAACCAGATTCATAATCATGTAATTATTAACACAACTCAGATCATACAGAATGTGAGGGTTCTGAATTATGAATCACTCCAGTACACCATCTGCATAGAGCACCAAGCTGTAATTTCTATTCTCAAGTAAAGTGAGTATAAATTCAGGGGCAGGAGCCGAGTGGAGAAGCAAGCCGAACATACAGCTAGTATCTGCCTGGGGACCATTAAGTAACAATGAGTGCCCGGTCACAGCATCTTTGGGATGACAGTTTTAAAGTTCAAGCTTGAGTACACTTGGCTTGGCTCCCAAAGTCTGCGCAGGGCAAAATATGACTAATACTCTTGAGGTGCTTATTCAATCTCAGTCTACATATGCGCCCAAGGGGCAGTGTGATACTTTCATGGCAATGGACAAGACAGTGAGGATGGTCTTAGAGTCAGTCTAACCCCAGTGTGCGGTGCTTCCACAGTTTGTACCATCTATCCTCCCCACGCCCGACTTCAACGTGTCTTCACAGGACTCTGTTAGCATTGGCCTAAGGGAGTAGCATGTTTTATACTGATGGCTTTTCTAGAGTAGTACAGCAGTCTTGGGTGATGAGAACAAGGTAGAGAGACAGGTATGCACCACTTTATGATCTGCAAGCAGCTGCCAGGGCATCGAACTTCACATAGCTCCCCCCACACACTGCCTATTGTCATTATATATGTAGCTCCCCATTTGAAACTGATAGATGATGAATGAATGAGAAGGAATGGTTTTCATTATTTCAGGTGAACTCAGAGGAGCTCAACTTGGATGAGATCTCATCAAGGAGAATGACATTAGATCAGGATGGATGGGAAGATTCTGCCTGTGGAGGGTCCCCTTGCTGCTTGGGACATATATATATATATATATATATATATATATATATATATACATATATATATGTGTGTGTGTGTATGTGTGTGTGTATATATGTATATATATGTATATATGTATATATCTATGGTAGGGGTATTGTCTACTCAAATGGGTGTTTAACTGCTTCCTTGCTCTTTACAGCAAATACATGCTAATGCTTAAAGTTCAAACCAGGGCTTTCCCACCTCTCTTAGCTAACATTAGTGAACATTAGGCTAATGTCTGAGGCTGCAGAACCACATGAGTTTTTATTTCCTAAACCTGGAAGAACCCGAAACCCAGTTGGGGCAGCGAGGTGAATCAAAATTCCAATTACAAATCATTGTGGGGAAATGTATGTATGTATGAGTGATTATTTAACCCTGTTGCACTCCCTCACATACTGTACAAAAGCACGATTGTGCCGGTGAATCTTTGGTGATTTTATGTTCCAAATCCAGCGGAAAGAGTCCTCTAACTGGGGGAGGTCTGAGCTATCTATGTATGGTCCTGGAGGCAGTGTTCCCTGTGTGGAAACACTCAGAGCTGATCTTAGCAAGGATTCTGTCTCACAGACTATTTTCTGCTGCTCGGAACTTGGAAGGACATCCCTGAAAAGGGGAGTTCCCTTTGGCTAGGGTTTGGATGTGGAAGGAGAATTTCTTGATAGAGGGAAAACTGGGTACAGATATAAAGAAACACACACGTATGAGATGTGTGTGTGTGTGTGTGTGTGTGTGTGTGTGTGTGTGTGTGTGTGATGCCAGTGTGTGGAGAATTGGCAAAAGATGAAACCCTAAACCCATCAAATATATCTATGTATCTGCAACATAATTTGCAGATCTTGGTAAGTGTTAGACAAAAGAATATAAGAGAGTCAAGATTGAAGAAATGTGAACTAATATATGGAACAAATGAAAATAAGCCAATCTCTTTGCTATAGGACTTCTTAGAGTTTTACCTGCATTCCACAAAATAAAAAATATTAAAATTTCCTTAATGGATTATTTTTGGTGGTGGGACAATTGTTTTTTTCTTCCTTCCTTTCTTTTTTTATTTTCTCTCTCTTTTTCTGTAGATCAACAAGAGGAAAATATTGACAACTTACTGTGATTCATACTAAATACACCAACAATCTTTTGATTAGATAACTTCTGTTTTGGAGATTACTGTGTGATCTGTGAATGGGATACTTCCTAACATCAGACTAGAACATCGTGCAAGAGGTAACCATGTGCCATAGTCTTTCTGTGTTCCCTCGTGATTCCTTCTCCACTCCAAACCAACTGTTGCTTATGTAAAACTTTCAGAAGCAGACGAAATCTGATACAGATTCTCCTACAGGACCAGAGGACCATTGGATGAAGTCTGAGGCATCCTACATCTTCTCTTCTTGTGTCTTAAAAATGAGAGAGCTGGATTCTTGGCAGGTCTCAAATATCTGCCACATTGGTAACATATGCTTTCCTAGAGCCTAGACCCAAAGATGCCTCACAACTCCCTGTAACTCCAAGTCCAGAGAATCCCACTCTGGCCTCCTCAGAAACCTGTGTTCCCTTGCACAAACCCACACAGGGACACACACACACACACACACACACACACACACACACACACAATATGATAGTATATTTAAGTGATCCCAAAAGTTTCACCAGAGAACTACTAAAGCTGATAAACAACTTCAGCAAAGTGGCTGGGTATAAAATTAACTCAAATAAATCAGTAGCCTTCCTCTACACAAAAGAGAAACAAGCTGAGAAAGAAATTAGGGAAACGACACCCTTCAGAATAGTCCCAAATAATATAAAATACCTCGGTGTAACTTTAACCAAGCAAGTAAAAGATCTGTACAATAAGAACTTCAAGCCTCTGAAGAAAGAAATTGAAGAAGACCTCAGAAGATGGAAAGATCTCCCATGCTCATGGATTGGTAGGATTAATATAGTAAAAATGGCCATTTTACCAAAAGCAATCTACAGATTCAATGCAATCCCCATCAAAATACCAATCCAATTCTTCAAAGAGTTAGACAGAACAATTTGCAAATTCATCTGGAATAACAAAAAACCCAGGATAGCTAAAACTATCCTGAACAATAAAAGGACTTCTGGGGAAATCACTATCCCTGAACTCAAGCAGTATTACAGAGCAATAGTGATAAAAACTGCATGGTATTGGTACAGAGACAGACAGATAGACCAATGGAACAGAATTGAAAACCCAGAAATGAACCCACACACCTATGGGCACCTGATTTTTGACAAAGGAGCCAAAACCATTCAATGGAAAAAAGATAGCATTTTCAGCAAATGGTGCTGGTTCAACTGGAGGTCAACATGTAGAAGAATGCAGATTGATCCATGCTTATCACCCTGTACAAAGCTTAAGTCCAAGTGGATCAAGGACCTCCACATCAAACCAGATACACTCAAACTAATAGAAGAAAAAGTGGGGAAGCAACTGAACACATGGGCACTGGAGAAAATATCCTGAACAAAACACCAATGGCTTATGCTCTAAGATCAAGAATCGACAAATGGGATCTCATAAAACTGCAAAGCTTCTGTAAGGCAAAGGACACTGTGGTTAGGACAAAGCAGCAACCAACAGATTGGGAAAAGATCTTTACCAATCCTACAACAGATAGAGGGCTTATATCCAAAATATACAAAGAACTCAAGAAGTTAGACTTCAGGGAGACAAATAACCCTATTAAAAATTGGGTTCAGAGCTAAACAAAGAATTCACAGCTGAGGAATGCCGAATGGCTGAGAAACACCTAAAGAAATGTTCAACATCTTTAGTCATAAGGGAAATGCAAATCAAAACAACCCTGAGATTTCACCTCACACCAGTCAGAATGGCTAAGATCAAAAACTCAGGTGACAGCAAATGCTGGTGAAGATGTGGAGAAAGAACACTCCTCCATTGTTGGTGGGATTGCAGACTGGTACAACCATTGTGGAAATCAGTCTGGAGGTTCCTCAGAAAATTGGACATTGAACTACCTGAGGACCCAGCTATACCTTTCTTGGGCATATACCCAAAAGATGCCCCAACATATAAAAAAGACACATGCTCCACTATGTTCACAGCAGCCTTATTTATAATAGCCAGAAGCTGGAAGGAACCCAGATGCCCTTCAACAGAGGAATGGATACAGAAAATGTGGTACATCTACACAATGGAATATTACTCAGCTATCAAAAACAATGCCTTTATGAAATTCATAGGCAAATGGAGGGAACTGGAAAATATCATCCTGAGTGAGGTAACCCAATCACAGAAAAACGCACATCGTATGTACTCATTGATAAGTGGCTATTAGCCCAAATGCTTGAATTACCCTAGATGCACAGAACACATGAAACTCAAGATAGATGATCAAAATGTGAATGCTTCACTCCTTCTTTAAAAGGGGAACAAGAATACCCTTGGCAGGGAATAGGGAGGCAAAGATTAAAACAGACACAGAAGGAACACCCATTCAGAGCCTGCCCCACATGTGGACCATACATATATAGCCACCCAATTAGACAAGATGGATGAAGCAAAGAAGTGAAGACCGACAGGAGCCGGATGTAGATCTCTCCTGAGAGACACAGCCAGAATACAGCAAATACATAGGCGAATGCCAGCAGCAAACCACTGAACTGAGAATGGGACTCCTGTTGAAGGAATCAGAGAAAGGACTGGAAGAGCTTGAAGGGGCTCGAGACCCCATATGAACAACAATGCCAACCAACCAGAGCTTCTAGGGACTAAGCCACTACCTAAAGACTATACATGGACTGACCCTGGGCTCCAGCCTCATAGGTAGAAATGAATATCCTAGTAAGAGCACCAGTGGAAGGGGAAGCCCTTGGTCCTGCCAAGACTGAACCCCCAGTGAACGTGATTGTTGGGGGGAGGGTGGTAATTGGGGGGAGGATGGGGAGGGGAACACCCATATAGAAGGGGAGGGAGAGAGGTTAGGGGGATGTTGGCCCGGAAACCGGGAAAGGGAATAACATTCGAAATATAAGTAAGAAATACTCAAGTTAATAAAGAAAATAAAAAAAAGTAATAAAAATAATTTTCAAAAGTCACAGTGATAGAGTACATAGCATGGTCTCATAGCACTCAACACTTTTCCTTTTAATACCATGTTGTTTTCAGGGCTCCACGACTCTGATGCTTACTTCTCTCATTTGCTGGGTACCTGCTAGGTTTCCCATGGAGCAGTTACAGGAGGAATTTTAGAATTAGTCAGCACAAACTAGCTTTGTGTTCCTCATTAAAAAAACAAAACAAAACAAAACAAAACAACAACAACAACAACAAAAAAAACCCTCAAAACATCTACCACATCCTTGGTGGGATCCCCTGTCTGTATCTGTTGAATATGAACTCATTAATGACCTCAACACAATATTTACAGGAAAGCTATTATGCATTAGATACTTTTATTAGCATGCTTGAATGTGTTTTAAAATTATAATTATCATGAAAATTTGACTGGAGTTTCTTTTGTTATCTTCCTGTAATGGATGAGAAAACTGAAGCAGAGAAATCACACAAGCAGCAAGTGCTTGGGAATGGGAGTTTCTAATCCTGAGTCTGCAGAGGAGAGGAAGGTGTAAGACTTGCCCCTGATCTAAGATGCTCACAGCCTAAAGGGGGTGTGTCCATCACTCTGTTGTTATAACAAAATACCTAATAAAAACAATAGAAAAAGAGGGAACATTTATGTTAGCTCAGGGTTTTATAGGTTTCGGTCAAAGCTGGGCTGGCTCTATTATAATGGTGCTTGATGAAGCAGAATTTTTGGGTGGTTGGGGCAAATGGCAATGGAAGCTACTCACTTCATAATAAAGGGAAGCAACAAGAAGTACATAGAGCGGGCTGGGGATTTAGCTCAGTGGTAGAGCGCTTACCTAGGAAGCGCAAGGCCCTGGGTTCGGTCCCCAGCTCCAAAAAAACAAACAAACAAACAAACAAAGAACAAGAAGTACATAGAGCGTGTTAGAGGCAAGGGAAAAATATATCCTTCAAAAGCAAGCTTCCCTCATTTATTTTTCCAAATAGGTCCCATTCCCTACAGTGTCTGCTATGCCATCAAGCCTTCAAGCCTTCAACCCAAGACCCTTTAGAGAACATTGTAGGTCTCTCTCTCTCTCTCTCTCTCTCTCTCTCTCTCTCTCTCTCTCTCTCTCTCTCTCTCTCTCTGTGTGTGTGTGTGTGTGTGTGTGTGTGTGTGTGTGTGTCTGTGTGTGTGTGTCTCCTTAGCCTACTATAGTAGTCACCACATTTTCCAGAAGATGGAGGAGGGAGATGAACTTAAGCTTAACAGTCCAGAGTAAGAAATAAAACAAATCTTCATTGGTCATGTCCTCTGAGGTTACAGGTTGTGTGTCACTCCAGTATTGTACCTTGACTACTGCTCTTTTAAACAGTGACACCTGTTTCACCTGCCTTGCGTTTTACTCAGCCTCCTCGAGTCCCTTGGTTTTATCTTTTGAGAATTATTTGCTGATAGTGTTCTCCCACCTGATTGTAGGTTCCCTGAAGTCAAAATGGTAACAACCATTTGGAAGGAGAGAGTGTAGTGCAAAAGAAATGTACACAGGGCTGAATATTACTGAGAAAAAATTATGAGAAAGAATTACTTTTCTTGGGGGAATTTTTAGTTGCATTCTAGGCAGGTTCTAGTTCTATATCATTTGATATCTGATTATTATCTGACTTTGTTTCTCAGTCTTTGATACTTTCTTATATGTCTAAATATGAAAACAATTTATGTCAAAATATAAAAATTAGATGTTTACCTGGAAGAGTCTTACCTATATTTCATACAAGGTCTGTGCTTTACATGAGAGTTCAGGTAAGCATCAGAATACACAGTAGCAATGACTACCAAATGAGTAGCATGAGGACTTTGGAAATGAGCTTTCTATGAGATGAGAACCGGAGTATTCACACAGTTAGGTATTGGCATAGAACTAGGATGTCTGGGTAACAGGGCCCTGAATCTCTGGACTGCAGTCAAGTGCATGCCACCCTAAGCATATGACATTTATAATGCTCAGCACACCAATTGTCTCCTAATCCTTGAACCTCTCCCTCCACCCCACAAGAAGTCACAGGAAGAGAAATCTCCCGTATGGGTGATCCTACATCTTGCCTGAACTGGAAGATAAAAGTCCAGAGACAACTGGGCTATTGCTGGTGATACAGCTTAAGGCTGATGTGCACCAGCTGAGACCTGGAGCTTCAGAAGCTGGGGAACCTCTGTGGGGAGGCTTGTCCCAAGAAATTAGGATTTGCTCAATCTGGTTTGTAATGATGAGAGTTTCTCCATCCAACCATGTGTCCCCTTTCCCCCTGTATCCTCTCTCTACCCTCAACTCTGAGACAGGGGTTCTCTCTGTAACCTTGGCTGTGCTGGAACTCACTCTGTAGACCAAGCTGGCCTCGAACTCAGAGATCTACCTGTTTTGCTGGGGTTAAAAGTGTGCACCACCAAGTTTTCTGACAGGAATGGTGTTAATGTTTCTGTTCTCTAGCTGACCAGTTTATGGTGTGCTCTCTGTAGCAAATCCATGAACAGTTCTCGGCTGTGATCAGATCAGGGGACAGCAGAAGATTGTTGAGAGCTGAATTCCTCATTGATTAAGCAAACAACACCCAAGACCTATCACAGTCAAGGAGACGTGGAGGACCTGGCAGAAGGCAGTTATGGGTAAAACAAACCAAAGCTCCAACCTACAGGTCATCTTGGCTGTTGATATTTTTCAGAAAGATAATGACAGGGCTGTGTAGGACAAAATAGCTACAGAGGAGAACAGGCTTGAACAGATTTTTCTAGGGTGATTTAGTAAGTGTGCAGCCTCATAAGTGAAGGAAAGAGGGTCTGAGCAGGCTGGAGGGAGGGAAGAATTCAGTTTATTAGATGAAGGTTTGGTGACTGTAGTACATTGAGGAGTGTGGACAGGGACTAGATAGGGGTAAGATTTGCAATCCATACAGAGAGCTTCCGAATGCAAACGATTCACTGGAAGGTGCTTTTTGGACAATAAAGCAGGCCTGAAGTCTAGAGAGATCATTCCATTTATTGTGGTCATCCTGGAACAAAATGTCAGATGATTGTCCTTTCTTTCCTAATAATGACTTAGCACCCGTTCTCCTTAGGTATTGTGCTAGGCCTTGATCTCACGGCAGAGCACAAAAATTAAATTCCTGCTCTCATGGGCCCTATAGTCTGGTGAAGAGAGGCAAGTAATCAACCACACCAGTACTCTACATCTCCAGGTTCTGTATCTTCCGTGTCCACCAACTAGGGATTCAGCCAACTGTAGGCTGAAAATATTTGAAGAAAATTATGTTTCTACTGGACATATACAGACTTTCCTTTTCCTGTCATCACTCCTTAGACTACACAGTATGGCAACTACTTACACAGTATTTGAGTTTATCAAGAATAATAAGTAATACAGTATTTATTTGACATGTATGAAAGGATGTTAGATATGCAAATTCATCCCATACAAGTCAGGTTTGAGTACCCTTGATGGTCTTAGATACTGAGGGACAACATGTGTAACAAATTAAGAAATACTACATTTATATGGAAAATAGGGTCATAAGCACACAGAACACTGTGTGTGGATATGAGTATACACTGTTGATTTCTAATAGGAAAATTTGCATGGGTTATGATTAGGAGGAGAGGAATCTATGAATACTAAATACAAAACCAGTCAATCTCATGGAGAAAGTGCTAAGTAGCAAGTTTGGGGGTAGCTGAGGAAGAGCAGGTGATTGGAGGGAGAGATGAAGAAAGGGTGGAAGGGGAATCCAGGGAAGGCTTATGGATTTCATTCTGGGAAGACAGTGAGGTAATTGCTGAGAGGAGAACAACTGTTCAATACGAGATTGAGAAGGAGGGCTGGCTGTCAGTGCCTGGGCATTCGGAAGACCAACCAGCTAGGTTTTTCCAAGTATAAATATTGCTGGGATGCAAAGACAATTCAGAGAAAAATGCCAGAATTATCGGTTTAAGGGTTTTCCTAGGCGACTATGCGGTAAAGGGTGGGGTGTTGAGATCGATCTGGAGCATGAAGTTGGCATGTTTAGATTCTTCTAGTAAAAATCCACAGAATGCAGCGGGACCTGAAAAGCTGAATATCATGGGAAAGGTGGGCCTGAGCAGTCACCGGGCTAACAATGGAGAAATTGTACCAAAGGATGAAGGCAAGCATGGGAACCTGAAATTGGATCCCCTCACCTATAAAAAACACAGTGCTTGGCAACATATCTACCTCAACCCCGGGGAACCATAGGCAATCAGATCTGGAAAGGTGATGTCAGCTGAATGGGAGATCTTGTTTAAAAAACTCAGATGCAGAGCTCAGCAGGTAAAGGTATATGGGCCAAGCAGAGTGGCTCAAGTTTGATCCTTGGGACACACAGTGGAAGGAGAGAGACACAATTCTTTGCATGCATTGATACATGTACATACATACATACATACATCACACACACACACACACACACACACGGATGGGGGAGTCGGCATCATTGTATTGAACTGATTGTAAGAAGAAATTAGAGAACTTTGCCAGGTGTGAGGGAGCACAGCAGCCATGATAGAAGTTTTGAGAAGAAATCAGAGCTACAGCAGTCTTTGATGGCCATCCTCTCTCCTGTCCCTGTGTACTCAGTCTAAGACGCAGAACAAACATTTTTGGATGTCTTCACAGAATCCAGGGCCCCAGATTTTCTCTTGATTCCCCATAATGCATGGGAAGACACACAAATGAAGAGATAATCATCTCTAACTCTGGGATTGCATTAACAGCCAGTCTGGTCCTTTCCCTCCAACTTTTCCCGATGGAGAGTTGAAAAGACACTCTGAGTAAAGGCTCAGAATCATCAAAACCTGTACATGATCAGCATAAATGTCTCATTCTGGATAAATCTACTTCAATTATATATTTAATTCAGTTGAGAGTTCCCCAAAGAAGAGCTATTCTGTATTCACCAGCAAAAGTCGTCCTGATAACCCTCCTGGGGAAAATGATTTGGCAAAAATTCATGCAGCCATTTTTATATGAATGCACAAAACTTGAAGGTTATTAAGCTCCTGCTTCTGACAGCCCCTGCAGTTACAAATAAAGCAACTAATGAGAAGAAAAAGTAGCCCAGTGCCTTATTCCCAGAGCCCCAACCATCTTTATGCAAGAACACCGTGACAAATGACACTCTCACCTTCCTAGCATGCCCCTTCTCCGAGTATAGATTTAGATGGATAACGTGACTACCAGAGTTAGGCACAGGAGCTGAAGATTGCCTCTGGCACCCATTGTATGAAATTTGGGTGAGATTTCTAAGCACCAAATGAAATCATCATACCGGGCTAAGTCGAACTCAGCAAGTGAATTTATAAAAATTAAAAGGCCTGAGAAGTAACGCTCACAAACCCATTTGTCTCATTTTTCCTCATTAACATTTAATTGAAATGAACTCTGGTAACTGTGAGGAAAGTCACATTACTTCTTGCTAGCAGATAAAAGAAGGTAATTTTTTTTCAAAGCATCTAAGCCTCCTTGGGTTGGACAGATTACACTATTTCACAACTGGTGTTCGTGAAAACACACTTACAAAAATAAAACCAATAAGAAGTAACATCAGAATAAGGCTGACATTTACCAAACACAAGTGTCTGTGTTTGAAGCCACAATTAAAATAGCTTCCGCATGAGTTCTAAAATGCGAATTGGCCCCCTACCATGTAAAACTAATTTAAAGGAAATGGAAAGTCAAAATATTGTCATGTGAAATAATTACCTTATATAGACATAGTCACTCATTTATCTGCCACTTCGATACATTGTGTGAGAAAATTGATATAAAATGCACTGTTATGTGTGCATCAGAGAGAGCAGCAATGTAAGAATATGAGAAGGTCCTCATTGGGATCCCGAGGCTCCTGATGTGCATAATGGAATTTAAGAGCTTCCAGGTGGTGATGGAACTGACTAGCAGGAATTCTCCCATGCCACGGACTTTCCTATTCTTTCTGTCCTAAACGGACAGATATATTCATTTATGCCAGGATCACCAGAAGTGCCCCCGCCACTCACTCTGTTCTACTCTTCTCTGTGGTGTATGACTTTGTTGCTATCATCTATTCTTGCTGTAAACAGAATTCCCTCCAGCTTCTGCAGTTTCTAGGTCTTTCTCTGAGTTCCCTCTCCTTCTTTGGTGGCTTCTCTTTGGTCTTCTCTCAGGGGTCATTTGTTCATTCTCCCAATATTGGTCCTCCCCACTATTCTGTCTCAAATTTACCCACATTCTTGCCTAAGGACAAGATGTTGGAGGGAAGAGGGTTGAATGATGCTTTGCTAAGTGATCTAACCTAAGTCCTGACTTTTGCAGCCTATGAATGCAAGGCATTTGAAACCAAGGCCCCTCTAGAGGTAACTAAGGTAAAGATTATAAGATGGTGTCAGGCTGTGCTTAGTGTAGATCTTAAAGCTGATCTTAAAGACATACTGACTTTCACAGTGAAGAAAGGTGTTATACAGACTGCTGGAAGAGAAAAGACAACCATGGTCTCTCCCTAGCAAACCTGTATGTTATAAAACTAGCCTGCCAGTCACATTTTTCCCCGCTAGTGTAATAGCAGAACAGCAGGTGTGGGGTTAGCCAACCTCCTCTGATTGGATCTGAGGTCTTCTCTGCAGAAGGCCTGTTTGCTACTGTAAGCCTGGTCAAGAGCCATGACTGGGGAGAATGTAGATGTAGAAGGGAACCTACTGTTTGTTTCACTAAGTGGTCGTGTTGTTGAACTACCTTCTTAGTATGCTTATACCCACAGATTTATGTCGCTTCTCAACCCTGCTTATAAAAGATTCTTTTGCAGTGGGTAGTGGAGTAGGGGTCAGTTCAGGAATTCATAATTGGCCAAAATGCTGAAAAATCAGTTGTTGTGAGTACTCAGTCATATGTGGTCAAATGTCCTACTCCCAGGTTCAAGGAACATCTAGGAAGAACAGACAGAAAAATGTAAGAGCCAGAGATTGAGGAAGAGAAGCCCTCTGTTAGCTGTGATCTGACTGATGCACACATCAACTCATAGCAAGTGTGGTTGCCTGTACAAGACCTGAACAAAGCCAGTCCAAATTCCAGCCAGGAATTGGTGGTGGACACCAAGGCCTGACATTTAGGCTGAGGGGCTATGTGCAGGTGATGGCTAAAGAGAGAGGAAAGTCACTTTTTTTTGGGTGGGGATATGGTCACTGATAGAGTACCCATGCTTCAAACCCATGGTCATCACTAATTGCTAGGAGATATTAATGATGATGATGATGATGATGATGATGATGATGATGATGATGACAGAAATAGGGAAAAGGATAGGTTTGGGGGTCTCAAGAGGGAGTTGGAAGGAGGTAGTAGGGGTGCATTATTTTAGAAAAAAAACTAGATGGAAATTGTACTGAATCTGTAGGGTTGCTTTTGGTAAGATGACCATTTTCACTATGTTAATCCTATCTATACATGAGCATGAGAGATCTTTCCATCTTCTGAGATCTTCTTTGATTTCTTTCTTCAGAGATGTGAAGTTGTTGTCATGCAGGTTTTTCATTTGCTTGGTTAGAGTTACACTAAGATATTTTATATTACTTGTGGCTATTGTGAGGCTGTTGTTTCCTTGATTTCTTTCTCAGCCTGTTTATCACATACATAAACAAGTGCTATTGATATTTTTATTTTTTGAGTGATTGTGTTATGCTTGCCAACAGGAGCCTAGCATAACTGTCCTCTGAGAGGCTCCATCCTGCAGTGGACTGAAATAGATGCAGAGACCCACAGCCAAACATTGGACTGAACTCAGGGACTCTTGTGGGAAAGTTGGGAGAAGGATAGAGGAACTCAGAGGGGATAGGAACTCCACAGGAAGAGCAACAGAGCTAACTAATCTGGACCCTTGGGGGCTCCCAGAGACTGAACCACTAACCAAAGCACAAGCATGGGGCAGGACCTAGCCACTGCGCACACACACATATATAGCAGATGTTCAGCTTGGTCTCTATGTTGGTTCTTCAACTGGCAAATGGGCTGTCTCTGACTCTAGTGCCTGCCTGTGATTCCTGGTCTCATAATTGGGCCATCTTATCTGGTCTCAGTAGGAGAGGGTATGCCAGGTGACTTGATATGCTTGTGTTGGTTGGTACCTAGGGTGGGCCTTCTCCTTCTCCTCCGAGAGGGGCTATGGAAGGGTCTGTGTGAGGGAACCTGTGAGGAGGCACAGCTGTGATGGTGATGTAAAGAGAATAAATAAATAAATTAATGGAGGAAAAAAAGTAAAAAAAAAAGGGTGGAAACATATATGCAGAACAATAGTGCCTTAGTTAGGGTTCTATTCCTGTGATTAAAAACAGCATGATCAAAAGCAATTTAAGAATAAACAGGCCCATTTAATTGCACAAATCTTGGCTCACAATCTATCACTGAGGGAAGTCAGGGCAGAAACTCAAGGCAGGAATCTGGAGGCAGGGACTGAAGCAGAGACCTAGAGGGGTACTTCTTACTGGCTTGCTTTCCAAAGCTTGCTCAGCCTGTTTTCTTATACAACTCAGGTCCTGTCCATGGTTGGCAGACATTGTGCTGGGCCCTCTCACATCATAATAAGATGATGCCCCATAGGCTTTTCTACAGGTCAATCTCATGGAGGCATTTTCTCAATTGTGGTTCCTTTTCCTCAGATAGCTCTAGCTTTGTCAAGTTAACCTGGTTTTGTTTAACCAACCAACCAACCAACCAACCAACCAACCAACCAACCAACCTACCAACACATTAAAGCAGCCAGTAAAAGCAGCCACATGAAGACAGAGGCAGCCCAGGTCAGACCACCATCCATCAAAGAACCACCTGGATACACTTGAGATCATCAAACGTTGAAAGAGACAAGGGTATGTCACAGGCTAGCCCTTCAGACGGGGGGGGGCGCTTGGCCCCAGCAATGCACTGATTTAAACCCTGATATTAACACGGCCAAATGCTGATCTCTTTAATTCCTTGATATGTTGAAAACTGCCATAGAAGTCCCTTTGAAATTAATACTAAAAGGACAATAATCCCCAGACCTCAGGTGAGCTGAGATAGTGCATACAGGAAATTTGACACTTTTGTAACATGCTCTGCAGGCAGCTAGGAGCTGGGAAGGATTAGAAAAAAAAATCAACATACCAACTTTTGTTGGCATTTGCAAAGTTGAGAGTTCAGGAGAACAAACAGCTCTATAGATGCTGTGTGCCATCCCAACGTTCCTTTTTCTGTTCTATGACCCCCTCCCTCACATCCACTCCTGCACACCTGCCCCTTGTCCCACAGTCTCCCTTCCTTCCATTCCCTTGGAAAGAATGCCTCTCAGTGCTCCGATTAAAGGACAACCCGCTTCTGTAGAGGTCTGTCTCCTCTTCTGTTTTCACATTGCCTTCATCAATCCTGATCTAAGAGATGTATCCACCAAGTTCAGACCCCAGGGCCTACTTTGTCCCAGTGTCACACTCTTCTGAGTGTGAGCTGGGCATCTTACAGACTTCATCCTTTTCGGGGTGTATACCTAACCTAGAGCTCATGCCCACTTCCTGATGCTTTGGCAGCATCCAGATCACGGAGACTTGGCGTTCACATTCCTATTCCCGAGCCCTTTATGATGTCTAACTGGTTGCTGATTTGACAGGCAGCAGCAGATGCAGTGCCAAGCCTAATCCTGGTTCCTACTCATTGTCGACACTCGGGCCGGCTTCTTGTGCTTCAGTTTCTCCACCTGCCATACAGGCTGACAATCATTCTGAGCCTCTGCCGGATGTGAACAGATTAATTACTCTTTCTAAAGGGTTTAGAGCACTGTCTAGTATCTATGAAGTTCTATTTTTTACATTCCTTAAGGAAGATAAATACTTTCAGAACCATTGAGAACTATCCTGCTTCTCAAAGTCAGAAAGACTTCAGCACCATCCAGGAAACGAAACACAACCATTACCTAAGTAGCCCAGAAAAGCAACGGTTTTCATCTGTGTCAGTTCTCTGAGGTCTGTCTCCCATTGTTGACTCTGTGCCTCTCATTAGCCTGCCTTCCTCCAGGTAATAAGATCTGTCCCTGTCTCTGGCCCCTCACCCACCTCATCTGGCATGCTCTTTCCCTCTCCTGTGTCTTCTCGTCTCATACAATTTCAGTAGTGAGCTACAGGTTTTCCACACCCTCTCCATAGCTTCCAGAAGTTGAAGTGTGATGATCTGTTTATTGTCTCTCACCTAGGGGACTGTCAGTTCCTCAAAGGAGGGATTATGTTTCCCTCCCGTCTGCATCTTGAAGTGTTGGCTCATGGTCAGCATACAGTGGAAAATGTATGGAACCTCTGTGAGGTGAGTAACTTTTTCTTTCTCAAAGCAGTTTCTGTATCCCAGCAGGTATGGAATGCAAGAAGTGCCTGAAAGCAGATCTTTGCTACCAAATGATATCCCTACCTCGTCCCCATCACTATTAGCCACAGGCCTTGTGGGATATACGATAGTCGCTCACTATTTAGATTTCAACAAAGCACAACAGCCTACAGTCTGCTGACAGATTACAGGGGGTGCACAATTCACAGGGAAACTGCAGAGCATGCCGGCGGCAGAGAGGATATGCCAGGGAGATTAACGACAAGGAATAGGATTTCTAGAAAGTCAAGGGCATCGAGTGAGACCCTAAGCAAATGAGAAAATGGAAGTGTGACATTTTACCTGATGAAGATATATGAGAATATCAAGGTCTTTGTTGTTTCTGAAGCCAACTTGATTCACGTGGGACCTAGAACCCAGGTAGGAATTTGATATATGCCACTCTGCTGCTCAGAATGTTCTCTGGTTGTTACAGAGCAAACAAAGACACTGTTCTTTTCTGAAGAGCATTTTGAGACATCTGTATCATTTCAAGAATCTCCAGTATGTAGGTTCTAGGGCAGTTCAGGGGTTTGGTGTTGAAAAGAAAGCAATAGTAGAGATTACATTGTCCCCTCTTGACAAGACCCCTGATCACTCTGCTTAGAAGTACGAGAAGTGAATGGGAACATATGAAAAGACATAACTGTTCTAAAATTGTATTCAATCTGCTAGTAAGTACTATAAATCAATGTTTTCAATAGACTCAGGACAAGTGTCACAGCAGTCACCTTTGTGCAGACCCCATCAGTTTGCCTACATGAGTAGTTCTCAAACTTCCTAATGTAACGACCCCTTAATAAGGTTTCTCATGTTGTGATGATCCCTTTACTATAAAATTATTTTTGTTGCTACTTCATAAATGGAATTTTGATACTGTTATGACTCGTCATGTAAATGTTGGATGTGCAGATGGTCTTAAGTGATTACTGTTGTTTGGGGGTTGTTTGACGCCCAAAGGAGTTGCAACCTGCAGGTTGAGAAATGCTGGTTTTAAGTACCTCCTGACCTGTCTCTCTGTTTCTACCCTTAGCTATCTTCTGTTTCACACAATAGCCATAGTCCTCTAAATCACACCCAGCCAGAGCATGGCAACCCTGCAAAATTACTGAGTCAGACCACAAGCCCCCTTTGTGGTGGACAGGGTCTTTGGCCATTGGCTCCTGGGGAAAATCAGAAGTTACTTTTTCATCAACTCTGACATTAAGCCCAGATCAGAAACAGAAGTGTGGTAGACTCTTGCAATATCATCACTTTTCTCTAAAGTAGTCACAAAATTCTTTGTTAAAAGGCAGTCAATTAAATTCTTCACAGTCGATAGAAGGGTTTAAATAAACTGAAAATCCAAATGGTGTTTGAGTTGCAGTAGGAAGTCACCACTTTTGAGCATGTTCTTGTTCCACACGTTTTATTCTAGTTGACTGTCAAGAATTTTTGAATAAGCAGGGCTAGCTTTCCATGTGCGTGTGTTGGCTTTGGAGAGAAGCCTTTAGTTCAAACCTTTCTTCTCTCAGCTTACTTTCTTTTCCAAGTAAGTTGGATAAGCTCCCTGAATCTTAGCCTTTTTACCCTCTTCTCTTGTACTAGATGATAATGTGTCATTCAGGAAACTACCTCCATTTATGCTAAACTGTACTCAACTATTTTGAATCCTCTTGGGATATTCCTTTCTAAAAGAAATCTTTATAGAATTAACATCCCTCTTTCTGTAATTTCCTTCTCTAGAACCAATAAACCACCACTGTGGTTATTCTCTTTTAGTTGTTCTCAATGTCATACTTCTCTTCAGTAACTGGATATTTGAGTTCCTGGATAGGAAGGAGCATATCTCTTTCACCTCTTTATCCTGAGTACCTAATTTGGTACTGTTTATTGAATGTATGAGAAAATGAACTCCGAGGAGCAAACAAGGTGTGTTTCATAAATGGTAGCTAGTCCCGATTCTATATTCCAAGAGATTTACCTTTGTTGCATTGTTAAGTCATATGAGGGCACTAAACAAGGAGGAAACACTACCGGATGAAGGGAAACAACCATAAAAATTATTTGATATTACTAAGAGTAGTAAAAAAAATCCAACACCAAATACTGATGAGAATGGTGGGATGGGAAGTCCTCTGAACTTCTGGACTGTAAATGTGTACAACCCTGTAGGAAATGACACTGCAGAAGCACATAGTCCGGCCTATGCTTCTACTCTTGAATGAATGAAGGAGTGAATGAATGCATTAAAACATGGGACTTAGGAAGCAATGAAAAAAATAAAATGACTGTGTCAAAAGAATAAAGAGTAGGTACTTGTTAACCACAGATTTTATAATTGTTCCCAAAATCTTGGGTATAGTAGGCAACCCACCTAAATATTTCTATGATTGTTTTCTAAGTCACATGTATTTTATTCACTCACCCACTCACTCATTCGCTTAGTCATTTTTTAATTTGGCGCATATGTGGAAGCAAGCTCTTACTGTTTATAGACTGGTTTTTTTGGGGGGGGTCCTGGGGGTAGATCATTGAAATAGAAATCTTCCATTTGGTTTGGCCATTGTCCATTGAGATTACATTATAGTTATATCTGCTCCAGTTCCTGTATCTAGTGATGGAGAATGCTTGCTCTCATTTGTGCCTGGTGAGTAGCACAGGCTTAGTAAATTCGAATACTCACGGGATATGCTGATGGATTAATCAATGCATTTGACATGATGTTTTCCTAGGACTGCGCTCAGAGCATTAAGAATGCCTTTGCTTGGGTTTGATTTTCATTGGGATGATAAAAACACTCAGACTGAAAGCAAGTTCAGGAGGAAAGTCTCTTTTCTTTCACTTCCAGGTCATAGTTCATCCATCACTGAGGGAAGTCAGGGTAGGAACTCAAGCAAGAGCTTAAAGTTGAAACCATGGAGAAATAATGCTTGATGGTTCACACTCAGCTACATCCTTAGTTCGTTTTTTATAGCTCGGACTGCCTGCCCAAAATGATACCACCTAAATCACATGCACATAGCCAATCTGATCTGCGTAGTCCCTCAATCAAGGCTTTCCTCTTAAGTTTCTCAGAAACGTGCCAAATGGACAATTAGAACTAACTAGAAAAGTCATGTTCTCGTATTCCAATTCCTTTGAATTTTAACTCACTAAGAACATCTCCAGCTTTTGATGTTCTTTGTCATAATCTTATTGATAAACCTTTATTATTATTAAACTAACAAACCAAAAATAGCCAAGCTTTATCTCTTTTTGTGTGGTTCAACTTCTCAACTAGTTAGGAGTAACCTTCTTTCTTCCAGACAGGAACCGGAGGGAGTGAAGGAAGAGTGGATGGAGCTGCAGGTGTTTGGGATGAAGAAACTGCCCTATATTTCTACTGTAATAGTAGACTCATACCATTGTACATTTGCTCAAGCTTATCAGAAATACTCAACCAAAAGTGAATCCTATTAGAAACCAGGGGCTTGGCTGAGTGTGACGTGTCAGTGTGGGTTCACTGACTGCAACAGATAGATAATCTTGAGGGAACGGTTGGGCATGAAAATATGGGTGATTTCCATACTGTCTGGTCAATTTTATTATGTGTTACCTAGAAATGGAAAAAAACCCAACAAACTAACAAACTACCATACCACCAGCAGCACCACCACCAATAACAACAGCAATACAATACTGAGTTCTACAGAGACTCCCATTTGACTGGGTTGGGGGTGGTCTGAGTATCTCACCTTCCCCACACCTGGCAAATGATCCTGGTACTCATTAAAGTTAAGAGAAACGTTATTCTAACTGAGAAAAAAAGCCCATATACAGCATCTCATCTGCTAACCTTCTTACCTGATGAGAAATTCTATAGCATAGAATTAACAGGAATACCTGCCTTGTTAATGTTCAACTTGAATTTCTAAATATGTCTCCTAAGATTTTTTACTTTAACATCTTTGCATATGTATATGCACACACATGAACACAGGCTCACATGCTCAATAAACTGGTTAGTACCTTTAGAATGTAAGTATTGTTTTACATGTCTAGGTCTTTGTACATTGTGTTCCTTCTGTTTGGAACACTCTTTTTCCTCCTTGACTCCTTAGCTTCTTTTCATTTTCAAAGCTCATTGAATGTCCCTCTGCCCAGGATATTTTCTCTGGGTTCACAGAGCAGTCCAGGGGTATTTCGGCAGTAGCCTTTTGGACACAGAAGCCTCAGCTTTCAAGTTGATCTTAAACATAGCATCTGCCCTCTGCTATCCCACCTTGTATGGTCACCAGTCTGATATCCCAACACTCTATTCCCTAATTCTGTACCCCAGTTCATTGTCCTTACCCATTCCTTTTAGCCATGGAAACTTTTCCAGGATTGATCTCTTTGTGCCCTCCATCTCCTCTGGTCTCTCCTGCAGTTAAAACCAACTAAACTTCCAGGTTGTGGTGGCAGACGCCTTTGAGCCCAGGACTTGGAGGTCAGAGGTAGGTGAATCTTTTTAAGTTTGAGGCCAGCTTGGTCTACAGAGAGAGTTCTAGGGTGGCCAGCCAGGGTTACATAGAGTAACCCTTTCTTGAAAAAAAAAAACATAAACATACAAACAATAAAACCCAAACAAAAATAAACAAACAAACCCCGAAACAACAATAACAAAATTAAAACAACTAAACCTATCATCTCATCTCACAAGGCACACTTCTGTGGATGCCTTCTGAATTCTCCTATACTGAAAACCAGTTTTCATTTGTTATACTCATAGAACTATGTTTCTTTTCTGTGTCTGAAGTCACAAACACCAAAAATTTTGGTGAGATTATGTGACACCTCTCTCTACCTGGCCACAAACACCTGAGAATGAAGACATTATTTTTCTTGTCAGTCATTATACATCCAGTATCTAGCACCACACAGTCTAGTTCACATCCTTTGAATACTAAGAATGAGAATGAATGAATGAATGAATGAATGAATGAACGAACGCCTAACACACAGTATCTATGGGGTGCCTGCAAACCCCAGCTGGGCTGTTATTTCAGTGGATAGGATTCCTAGTGTTTAAAGATCCTTAGATTACAGTCACACAATCCTGGCTCCAGAGATTCTCAATAAGAAGCACATAAGAATAGTGATGGTACTCTCCAGTGCTGTGTCTGAATCGGTGGTGTTCTCACTCCCTCTCTGTCTCCCTCTCCATCTCCCTCTCCTTTTCCCTCCCACACCCCCACCTCTTTCACTGGCCTTGATTCCACAGTGATCTCCATGGATTTAATTACCATTTAATTGTCAGACATTCAAATGGTCTACAAGCCTTTATCAGATCACTGTTTACTTCAGATGTTATAAATATCCTCAAATCCTACAAGTTAAAGAATAATGTATAACTTCAGTGCCATTCAAATTTTTCTGGAAAATGCAAGAAGAAATGTTTCTAAAATGTTCATAAGTATTCATGAAAATTCCAGAAATCTCAATACAAGAAACGAAATAGGATAATTTCATTAAATTTTTTCCTTTGAATATTGATAAGGCAATGGTAAATATTAGCATTATTTAATATTAAATGTAAGCAATTAGCAGGAATAGACACACTGAATAAGCAAGACTTCCCCAGAATGGAATGTTGATTTGTCATCAAGAAAGTAGGGTGAAATATTTGTCTAGTGTTTTATTGTAGGAAAATGGCCCATGTTGTTTGATCTTGTCCAAGTTTTCTAACGTCTGTGCAAATAAGTTTCTTAAGGTATGGTCATTCTGGCAATAATAGATAATCCAAGGTTAGATGATGACTAAATGAGTTGATGCTTGCTAAGAAATTATAATGCTATCTTGAATATCAATTATGTCAAATAAGCCTTGCTTGTTACTATCATGTTTAGTAAGAGCAGAAAAAATAAGGTCATCTCCTTAGATACTAGAAATACATCTGGTAAAATTTAATGCCATTAAAACTTTTAAATAGTTTTTACTAGAATAAAGTAAGAAATTACCTGAATATGAGAAATGTGTCTATCTCACACATAAGCCATGTCCTGCTAATGAAAAGACCGAGAGCATTCACATTAAAGGCAGACACTGAGTGAGTGCGTTAATTACGCTGCCTCTCATTTAACACTTTCTAATGGTGTTAGCCAATATAACTAGAGCGAAGACAGAGAATAAAATACAAGAATGGATAAGAGAAAAATTATCATCTGCCAATGATATAATAATTTAGCTGAAATGCCCAAGCAGGTCAACTTAAAGCATAAACACCATTAAAATATTTTTAAAATTCCAGTCTAGATGAAAAAAGAAACATTTCTTAAGAATCCTAAAAAAAAGAATAAAGTTGCAGTCTACTATATACAAAGCATGGTAAAGTGATAATACCTTTAGAAATTCAGTGTAAGATTTAGAATGGACAGCTAAATTAAGGCAATAGGTATTGGAGGTCAGAGATGAACTCAGTATTCAGTGCAATTTAGAATATGCTAAAAGCGGCATTTTAAATCCTGGAGAACAATGTGCATTAACCAATAAGTGGTATGTAGTAGATAACTAGAGAGCTAAAGAAATTCCTCACATTTCATAACTCTTCCCATTCCTGGAAGATTGATTACTCACATTAAAAAAAAAACCGAAAAAAACAAACAAACACAGAAAGTAGTTTAATTTAGAAAGAGGCCTTAGAAGAATAATGTGTTTTATTATATATATAAATATAGAGAAATAATATGTTGATTGTCTGTATTGATATAGCGAATGTGTATTTTTCCTCAAAGCAAATAAAAATTTAAAATGTTAAATTTGTTATATTACAGTTATATTACAACCAAATCCCTTATGTAAAATATAAGCACCCATGTACACATACATGTATAATGGAACCAGTGGGTATACCTCAGTGGTAGAGCACAGGCTTTGCATATACATACAGAAGAGAAAGAACTGGAGCCGAATAGAAAACTGGGTGGAGGACACATGAACTCTCATGACAGGAAATACAAATGGTTCAGTTTTGAAATTGTTTTCAGTTTCACACATGAGTCTGTGAATGTTTAAATGGAGGCCAAAAGAAAAGAGGGTGTTGGATCATCTGGAGCTGGAGTTCCAGAGGTTTGTGAACAACTTGATGTGGGTAGTGAGAATGAACTGGTGTCCCTTGGAAGAACAGGAAGTACCCTCAATGCTCTGCCATCCTCCTACTGCATGAATTAAACATATTAGGAGGTGATTAGTTTCTTTGGTAATAATAGAAATGGATATTAAAATGAAAATGAGATTACCTACAATATTAGAGTTTGTTTAAAAAATCAGTAACTGTTAAATAGTGTGGGAAATATCTGATCAAATTTTGAAAATTTATTCGTGTGAGCATATATGAGATGTGCGGGCATACCTGTGGAGGTATACATGTGGAGGAATTGTGTAGAGTTGGTTCTCTCCTTCTTTTGTGTAGGTTGTTAGGTTTAAGTTTGGGTCAGCATGCATGTATAGAAAGAGACATTACATGTTTAAGTTTGGGTCAGCATGCATGTACAGAAAGAGACATTACATATTGAGCCACTCACTGCATCCAAATAGGTGCTTTCATAAGCCTCTGGTGAGTAGAAACTTGCTACATCCACTATGCTGAAGAGCTTGACAACATCTATCAAAATTACAGTGCACCTTTCTAGGCATGTATTTCTGGCAAACTGATTCCCAGGATTTTCTCCTACAGATTTAGTTTTTAAAATTTGTCTCTGTGCAAAAATCTAATATTAAAAGCTCTTTGTACATCACTGTTAACAATAGAAAGGGAATAGAAAGTACCAAAGTGTCCATCAATCTAGTATGGATTGCATGATTATTATATAGTGCTAAGGTAATGTCCTTCCGTGGGACATATCAATAGCTAGCACTACAGGCACGGTCTGTTCCACTGTGTGTGGGTTTGTGAGTGTCTGGATGTGAGTGTGTATAATTAAGGCAATACGTGCTGGAAGATACACAGATTATGCCTGAAATAAAAACAAACAGACAGATAGAAAGACATAAGACAATTGTGGCTGTCTCTGTGGAAAAATTGGTGCAGGTAGAGAGCTTTTGTATGTTTCAAATTTTGTGCTACACGAAGAAATGGTCTGTTCAAAATATGCATCATTTAAGTTTTTTTTAAATAGACAATAGGAAGACAGTTATATGATTGGCAACACTTGGCACAAGGTTGTCACTTGGTAAATGGCTGTTAAATGTCCCACTGTGACATTGAATAAGAGCTTGGTGACAGTGGCAGGCAGTGGGAAATCATGGAGCCTGGTGTTTTTCTATCTGGCTGTTATTCGTGTCCCTTAAATAGTAGTGTGATTCAAATAAAATGGACAATAGCTACTGTTTTTTGACCTGTAAAAATAGCAATCTCATTGATTCAGTTCAATATTATTTTCATTTGTGCAAATTAGAAAGAGATAGTGACAGAATGCTGGCTGTCACTTTGTTCCTTGTCATCTGAATCTACATAGCTTGTGAATGTGGAGAGCGAGGACTCATGTGGTGAGCGGGGATAATGGGGATGCTGACCTGGATGAATCAACGTGGGTCACGTGCTTTGAATAGTGAGTAGTAGGATGAATTGCAATGGATTTACCTGGGCTTTTGATCAAAGCTTGCTGATTTGTGAGGTAAGACAGCAACAGTTTGGGCAACAGGGGTTAAGGCAGTGAAGGAGAGAGGCTTGTTTCTAGAGGATCACCAGCTTACTAAGCATGGCATGGTGTGTACCCTTGTTTGTTCTATAGCCTTGGGAGGTACACGACATTCAACCTCTTCCATGCCACTTCTGTTTTTCTTCACAACTCAGAGTTAATAGATACAGCATAGTTAGAGTGGGGGAAGTGACCACTGCCAGGGTCCAGGGGCTGCTCAACATTGTCCCCAAAGCAAGCATTTTACTTTCCAAACCTTCCACGGTTGGTGAGGTGGCCAAAGGCATGACATGAATCTCAGAAATCTGACCTCATCTCTGTCATTGTGCATGCTTGTAAATTCTGTTTATCAATCAATCATAGGATGACTTTCATTTTTCTATCTATAGTTTCCACTCATGATTAGACTGTTCAGGAACATGGGAGGTAGTCACAAATTTATTTTGAAGGGAAGACACAGGAAGAAAGCCAAAGGCAAGGTTGGGAGTAAAACGAAATAAAACTTTACTGATTCCTTAGGATAAGATAGGTCTCTCTTGGGTTTGTGGAGTTGACATCTGGAAAGGTGACAATTACATCCCCCAAGAACAATGTCAAACTGGATGCTGGCTATAGGGGCAGTGGCAAGATGCATGGCCAAACATCATTCTGGCTCCTACTCTTTGGTCTCACTCAGGTCTGCTTGGTGTCATTCCTTATTTCATTCTTTATCTATCATTGAACCCTGTCAATTGGACTTGGAGTAAGAGACTATTAGAAAGCACAGAGAGACAGAAACACCCAAGTTTCTACCGCTAGTGAGCAAACAGGTAGGACACAAAGGGCCTGCTTTGAGAAGGAGCTTGGTGTGACAGTGTATTACATGCTTTTCTTACTGCTGCCAATAAACACTTGGCCAGAAGCAACTTAAGGGAGGAAGGGTCGGTTTTGCCTCACAGTTTATGAAGGGACATAGTACGTCACAGAGAGGGAAGCTTGGCAGTAGACCATGAGGAGCTGGCCACATACTTGCAGTTGGGAAGTAGAGAATGCCCAGGACATAAAACCTCATAAAACCCACTTTCCCTAGCAAGGCTCTACCCCAAAGGTTTCACAGTCGTCTAAAACACTACTGCAGCTGGGGACTCCATATGAGCCTGTGGGGGATATTTTACACTCAAATCATAATTGATAGAGCAGCAGAATTTGCATTTATGTGTACTGCAGATACAGATAAGTAAAGTCAAGAGGTTTGAATCCATATGATCTTTGCGGCTCCCTATAATTGGGTGTTTTGAGTTTATGGTTTAAAGAATTGGAGTTTCAGGTGGACAGGAAGATGGTGTCCAGCAAAATGGAAATGTAAGCAGACGTTAAACTCAGAGAGAGACCTTGAGCCTGGAAAACTGGTGAGCCTACGCTCCTCTTCCGGTTTCAGCTGGCTAACCTGGTTTCCCCCTCAACTTAAACTCAAAGAGCTCAAAATCTCCGTTTCTGTCCCTCTTTTCTATTTTCCTTACACACATTTTCCCTCTCCTCAGATAATTCCAGAAAATTGGGAAGGGGTGTTTTATGAAAGAGTCAACTCAGGACCCCATCATGCACTTACCTTCACAATCTCCAATCTTTCCTTAAACTAACTGGCAATTTCCCACCTTGCCATGGGCCTTGACTTTCAGTGTGTTGTTTAACAACAATTTTCTCCTCTTTTTCTGTGTCTGAGGCTGGGAAATTGCTTTCTTTAATCCAGGTCCCATTTGTACTTTTAAGGCCAATCACCTATGGCTCAGAACTTATTTTAAGATTACTTGGCTAGCATAGTGTTTTTGTTTCATTGTTTGGATATATTTCGTAATTTATGTTATCTATTATTATATATTTTATGCATGTGCTTACCTAGTAGGTGCTCTAACCACTGTTCCCTCCAGCCTGACTTTGGAGATCATTGCTTGCTAGCTGCTCTGACGTATGTAAGTTATGATTTTTTCACTTCTTTAAGGGTGAATTGCATGTACCTCCTTGCCGTGTAGCCATGTGTACTACTTTTCTATTTCTAAATGCAATTAAAAATGCCCTTTGGGTGTTCCAGGTTTTAATCATTCTCAGTGTGAAGCATCCTCCTGTCTCTGAAGGGTCTCCTCTGCCTTCTTCTCAAATGGAGCTTTTCTCTGAAGAGGGGAAGGGGGAGGAAGGGGAAAGCAGCAGGAATAGGAGCTGAAGAAAGGGGGAGGGGGATGGAAAGGAGGGTAAGGAAAGAGGTAGCGAAAGGGAAAAGATGGTTAGATGAAATAGGAGCAGAGAGGAGGGAGAGGAGAAGGAAGAATAGGAGGAGGAAGAAGGGAGGAGGAGAAAGAGGCAGAAGAGAAGGATAGGGAGAAGATTGGTCAGACTGAGGTTTCAGAGACTGGGTCTTCAGGCTTTCAAACCCTTTGTTCAGGGCTGGATTTGGGGATCTGAGTCCTCTTTCTTATAGAGGAGAAGGGCAGAGTCTTGTAGCTCTAAATTCCAGAAGGTGCTATGGCCTGATTTGTGTGGGTGAGTATCAGGTGTAGGGAGAACAGGGGAGAGAGAATGGAAATTGGGTAGGGAGTGAATCTCTAGGACATGCCAGAAAACTGGGATGGGGGGACTTCCAAGGATGTCTATTGGAGTGATTACCTCAGACTGCTAGCAGTGGGAGCTATGGATCATGAAGTGACCACTTCCTGTAGCCAGGCAAGACTCCAAATGGAGGGATGAGGATAGTAACCCAACCACAAAACCGTCAACCCAAATTGTGTCCTGCCCACAAGATATGCAGGGACAAAGATGGAGTAGAGACCGAGGTAATGGCCAGCCAATGACTGACCCAACTTGAAACCTATTCCGTGGAACCAATCTGACACTATTAATGACACTCTGTTATGCTTGCAGATAGGATCCTAGCATAACTATCCTCTGAAAGGCTCCCCTCAGCAGCCAATGAAAACAGATGCAAAGACCCACAGCCAAACATTAGATGGCGCTCTGGGAGTCATGTGGAAGAGCTGGATGGAGGGAACTGATGAGGATAGGGACTCTACAGGAAGGCCAACAGAATCAACTAACCCGGACTCTGAGGGGCTCCCAGAGACTGACTCACCATCCAAAAAGCAAACATGGGCTGGATCTAGGCCCCACACACGTGTAGCAGATGTGCAGCTTTGTCTACATGTGGGTCCCCCAACAACTGGAGTGAGTGCTGTCCCTGAATCTGTGGTCTGCCAGTGGATCCTGTTCCCCTAACTGCTAGCCTTGTCTGGCCTCAGTGGGAGAGGATGTACCTAGTCCGGTAGTGACTTCATGTGCCAGGGTGGGGTGATACCCAGGGAGACCTCAGAGAAGAATGGGAGGGAGGATGGGGGACAAGATGTGCAAGGAGGGGACTGGGAGGAGGGGGGCTGATATTGGGATATAAAATGAATAAATAAATAAATGGAAAAGTAGGAATGATATCAATTTCAGGGCTAGGGGCCTCTACATAGCTTCCTCAGTAGCTAACAGAATTATAGACAGTCCTTGAGGAATGCAGTGTGGATCTCTGAACCAGATTCATCTCACATGTTATGGCAGTCCTTGTCAATCTCCTATGGGACATCACCTTCTAGTCTTTCACCAGCAGCCACCCATCACGTGACTAAGATAACCCTTGAATGGCTGTGTATTTCAATCAATAGGATGAGTGCCAGGGTCATGCACTTGTTTGTATAAAAAATGCCGAGTTGTTATGGTAGTTTTAACGTTCTCATTTTCTGGATACAGCCTAACTCTGTAACAAGTAGCTGCAAGCCTGCCATGACCTGTGGATGAAATCCTAAATGATATGCTTGAGCCCGCTGGGGCTCTGGAATATGCCAGGCACTGCACCAAGCATGGGAGATTTGCCTGGGTGGGTTTCGCCACCCCAGAATGTCAAGGCTTTGCCACTGCTCTGTCTGAATGAATGAAGCAAGAAAAGGGCAGCCTGCATCCTAGTGCAGTCTGTTGGTCCACTTTAGTCCCTCGGTGGGGCACCTGCTCTATCCTCAGGCTTGTTGTGGCATTTAGGTGGAAATTCCTCCGTCTCCTGTGTGATCAAGGGAAATATTTGGCCAGGAGTCAAAATCTCCCGGAAATAAGAAACAAGAAAAACCTCAGCAGGATTCCAGTGCTGACTCCAGCCACACTCAGTCTCCTGGAGGCTACATCATGTCCTTCTGCTGGGGTCATTTTCCAAAGTTAATTGCCCAATACTTCTCGGCATTGGTCTGCTCTCCCTGTGCTGTCAGTGGAGATGACTTGCAGGGAGCAGTGTTCTTTAAGGCACGACAGCAAAATTCTCCATTCATGTGGGAAATTAAAGGTGCAGTATCGAAACAAAACAAGCCACTCACAATCAAAAACACACGACTCTGAAACTCCCAGGCTTAAATGCCCACTCCCACTTGCTATCACTCATTTGAAGAGGTAAGCTTATTTAAAAGTAACACTAGAATAAAGCCTGTAGATAACATTAAAATCTCCCCAACGATTGCACATCTGCAGCGATAGCTGCATTCAGAAAGTATATTGGCTGCTTTCCCCGTTCTTTGACTAAGGGCTCATTTTGGCTTTCATATGAAGGAATATGGTTCATCATGGAGGAGAAGGCATGACACATGGATCAGAAGTGGCCAGTCATGTTGCATCTGCAGTATAGGAAACAGATAGGAAGTGGGGGACAGATAGGAAGATAGTATCAAGCCTCAAGGCCTTCCTCCAGTGACTCACTTTCTTCAGCAAGTCTCTACCTCCTAAAGTTTCACAACTTAGAAAACCAGTGGCCCTAAACCCGAGATTAAGGGTCAAACACATGGAACCATAGGAGACACCTTGAGACCTAAAGAGAGGGGCCAGTATAACACATGTCCTGGGCTTTTCCCTCTACCCCACATCATTTCTCAACCTCTCTCCCTCTTCCTCATTTTCCATATTCCTCCTCCCCTTCTGATTTTCTGTAAGTTTCCGAACCCTAAGAAAGAATTCAAAGCCATGGCAACATCCAAAGAGGACAACAACTGCAATGAAAGTTCCTTGGCCTTCTGGAGTAGTAATTCAGTTTGAAAAGCACTCTCCATGTGCTTTCTTATTGTAATTGTCACCCATGACACAGATGCTCTGACTCATAATGCACACAAGCATTCACACATGCAGAGGCCAGGGCTCTGAGAGGCTAAGGCAATTGATAAATATCACACGCACGCGCACCAGTCACAACTGTGAACGTTGGACTCTGACCTACTATATAAAATGTGACTGGCGCTTATTAGAAGGTTCCTTATGTGTTGGGTTCTTATGAAGTTCACTAGTCCTCAGGGAAGTCTTGAGAGATACCTTATTCCTAATTTTCAGAAAAGGACAGTGAGGCTCAAGGAACCCAAGCATCTTGCTCGAAAGCAGACAGACAAGTAAGAAAGCGGTAAATGAATCCTCTATCAGGAAACACGGTCAAGAGTAGCATGCATAAAGGGGTTTGGAGGGAAGGAATTAATGACAGCAGCAACTTGAAGATGACTTCACCTTCCGATCAGAGGAATAATTAAGTAACCATGGTCACCATACCACACTGCACCTATATATGCTTAATGTGATGTCATTGTTCACCAAATAACAATAATGATTCATATGCTGGCATTGGAGAGATAGCTCAGCACTTAAGAGCACTTGATGCTCTCTTGCAATGGATGGATCTGAGTTCAATTTCCATCACACACAATCATTTATATAGCTTCAGAGGCATCTGAAGCCTCTGGCCTCCAGAGGCATCTGTACTCACTTTCACACAGCCCGATACAGACACTATAATTAAAGATAAAGACTGAAATATATATCTTTTCAAAAAGGAAGTTATATGCAACCTGATTGCATGTAAGCAAGAATTATGCAGCTGGGTGGATCTAGAGTCGGAGAACATACAAACGGAATATCTCCTGTTTAGATTCGGGATAATAATTGTCTTAACATTGTGTTAAGCATAACATTTAAAACATAAAACGTGTATCATAGCAGCTAAGAAAGCCAGGCCAAAGGAAATAGACAAAATACTCACACACACACAAAAAAAAAATCCCCCAAACACCCAACTGCTCTTCAGAGTGGAAAGAATACATTTGCAAAATAATGAAAGGTGCAGAATGAAATTTGGTATACTTATACAAAATAAACAGAAATACTATCGGACAAAAATGTGACACTGGAAATTCAGAGTCAGAGGCTTTAAGCAGGAATTTTTCACATTAGAGAGAGTGAGAGGATCTTTTTATTTTTCAATACAATACAACCCACTTCTCTGCCGCTTAGTTTCCATGGTGAAATTCTAGGAGTGACTTTGAAAATTAATCATACAGGTTTTGTGTGTGTGTGTGTGTATGTGTGTGTGTGTGTGTGTGTGTGTGTGTGTGTGTGTGTGTGTGTGTGTGTGTGATTCAAAATCAAATCTATCATTTAACAAGCCATCTGCTAAGTATTCATTCAAGTGACATTTCCTTGGAACTTAGAAGTCTTCACATTATTTAGACCATGGAGCAAGAGATAAAGTGATGCTTTGTGTATGGGACCTGCCAAGAATCCACCAATGACCCATGGGCTGAGAACTCCAGCAATGCCAGGGGAGAGACCCTCACAGGAAGTGATAGAAGAATACATCTGGAAGGAAGAGAAAGATCTGGCCGGGGAAACTCAAATAGGGAGAGCAGGGCAAGGATTATGTGATAGGCAGCGAGCTAGACTGTAGAAGCCTGGAAAGAAAAAAGTCATGAGTATTTTGATGAAGATTCTGATGGCTTCCATACTCTCAGTACCCTTGTCCATTCCTACCCATGAAGCAGCAGAGCTGTGCCATGAAACACACAGACGCTCCAGCAGGCTTCCTCAGATCAGCTTCCTAGTTCTGTCATTTGGTACACAAGGCTGGGTGACTTATTTCACTTCGCCTCTCCATAGCTCATTTTCTCCTGAGGGTGGTGACCATGGACAGGGATTTTTGTGAGACTTCCAGACTTCTAGGTTAGGAGGTAGGTGGTGCAGGATCTGGCATATAGCCAGCGCCAACTTGAAGTGCTCCTCACAAAGGGTTCCTGCCTTCATTCGCAATCATGGGAGGAGGCTAGCATTTCTTCCACCTTCAAATCTTCATGGGCTAAAGGTACAGGACTGCTGAATGTGGTGGACTTGATTATACTGTGGAAGTTAACCATTTATAGATAACCAGGAGAGGTGGAGGACGAGAGGTGGGGGAAGAGAGGTTGGGGAAGAGAGATAGAGGAGGAGAGGTGTGGAAGAGATGTGGGGGAGGAGAGGTGGAGGAGGAAAGTTGAAGAGGAGAGGAAGGGGAGGAGAAATGGGGTAAGAAGGTGGGGAAGGAGAGGTGGAAGAAACTTTTGGTTTTAATTAATCACCAAGAGTCTGTCTAAAAATCTTATCAAGGCATTAGTCACAAAGTCCCTGATCCCAATGTGGGTCAGCTGAGGACATGGTGTGGAATGCCATCCTTCTGAGTAAGAGATATCCATAGCTTTCACTTTTCTGGCCCTCGAGGAGAGATAATGTAGTGGTGAAGGGTGGCTATGTGGGGTCTGTGCATAGGATCATAACAAAGCCTCGGTTGGTCCCCAGGCTTGATACCTATCCACAGAGCCTGCCAAGCCCCATAGTAGGGCTGGTTCTGAATGCCGAGTTCTGATGTTTGGGAACAGAGATCCAGATGCCCCAACTGAGTGCACTTGCATGATTCTCATTCTCTTGGCAGACTTTGGGTCTCCTCAGTGCACACACTGTTTCTGGATTGTTACAACTGTGAGGGTGATGGTTGAGTTGGTGGGATGCCTACCTAACCGATTCTGGTTCTTGCCAGTTCTGGTTTTGGTTCCAAGGCCTCTACATGATGGAGAGAACCTTCATTCCTCAACCCAAAACCAAGATTCTGCCAGACCACCCTCATCACTAAATAATTTCCCCCACCTACCCTCACATTAGTCAAGACACACCACATTTACCCTCTCATCCCTCCCAGCTCTTCACTTGGCATGATGACCATGAAATCTGCTCTATGCTCTGACGGCATATAGCACATAAGTTCCGTCTTCTGTAAATTCTGTTTCCCACTTAGTGGAAACTTCCTGCATTTTCCTTAGATTTTCTTTTTTTTTCCTTCCTTTTCTTTTTTATCTTTGCCCACTCCATTCATGGATCACTTTTCAGATGAAACCTTCCTCTGAATTATTTCCCATCCTGGAAACCTAGTTTTCTCCTGGAAACTTCCATTGTGTTATTTACTTCTCTTCAGTGTCTTCTTTTTGGGAGTCTCACCCCTAAGGGATGAATTTCTTACTGACAGAGAGTTGATTTTTTTCTTTGTGTTTTCAGTGGCTAGAACTGTGTGAATGAATTGGAAGACTGCTTCCACTTTCCTAGAAGAGTGAGCCTGGCCAAGACCTATTTCATTTCAGCAGGTGCAAGGCTTGTACATAGAGCGCAGTGGCTGCAAAATAGAACCCATAGACCCAGAGTGCACTGGTGGGTAGATAAGCCATAGTATCAGCTCTGTGGTGGGAGAACCCTAGTGAGTCAAATTGCTTCACAGAGAGGAGATAATGTATCAGGGGCAAAGTGCTTGTCACTTTCTCAGGATTCTGGAGTACAATGCTCATTTTGTGAATGAAACCAGATATGCCACCAGTGACTTGGCTGTTGGAATTCCATATTAAACTGGTGTGATTGGTGTAACTCTATTAGAAGAAATATAGAGTCACTTAGTGTATTGTATAGGGAAGATGCTGTCTAATATTTAAATTTAAAAACAATTTGTATCAAGCCAGAAAAACCCATGTCACATTGTGTAGAGAATTTATAAGGCCTAGCAATGCCTGGATTTCAGCACCATGTTGAATTTCTCTAGAAGACTATAGCCCTGGCTACTTGCTTCAAGTGGCCCACTGATGTCCTTAGGAGGAGATGAGTCCAGGGTGAAAGCAGAGGCATTGAACTCAACACCACACTACAAAGTGGACACAACTACAGACTAAGTATTGTCAAGGCACTTAGGGAATAAGGCCATGGCTACCTTTTTAGTAATTAACTCCAAGAGTCATACAACTGAGCAAACTCAAGCCTGAGTGCAGGTTTGATGCTATGCTAACTAAGACACAGCTTCTACTTCACCTATACCCATACACACACAAACACACACCAACACACCTATATACACACAAACACCTACACACAACACACACACCTACACACCTATATACACACACACCTACACACAGATACATACCTACACACCTACACATCTATATACACACAAACACCTACATACACACCTACACACCTATATACACACACACCTACACACACACACCTACACACCTATATACACACACACACCTACACACACACCTACACACCTATATACACACAAACACCTACACACACACCTATATACCTATATACACACAAACACCTGCACACACACACACACACACACACCTATACACCTATATACACACAAACACCTGTACACACACACAGACACACACACACATATACAGGGAGAGGGGGAGGGAGAATATATATCTATGTTATGCATACCTGGTTTAACTGAGATTTGAATCTAGTCTCCTCCCTCCCCCTATAATAGGAAACTACTCTGTCACTGAGTCATATCTCCGGGTCTCTTACAGTGATTTTTGTTTTAAATTGAGATAGGATTTCCTTAAGTTCCAAAGGACAGCCTTGAGCTTACTCTGTAGTTCACACAGCCTTGAACTTACACAATTCTCTTACCTCAGTCTCCTGAGTAGCTGGGGTTATGTCCTGGGTTATGCAGCCTGGCTTATACTTCATTTTAACTCAGGTTTAGGATACATTAAAAAAAACAGGCAAATGAAACCACATACACACACACACACACATACACACACACACACACACACACACACACCGAAAGAACAAAATTAAAATTCATTTTCAATTTCAATAAAAAATAAAATTATTTAATCAATCTTACCCTGAGGTAGTTGAGGGTGAAGTTTGTTAGACCCATCCTGGTGATATTTTTGGACAGCTGATCCAGGACCTGAGGATCTTGTGCCTAAACAAAGAGGGGAAGGGAACAACATATTTCAGTCCTCTGAGATGGTCTTCTGAAAGTGCTAGACTCTGTTGCTGCTGCTGAGATATGCACTCTTGACACTGTTGATTTTTCTTGGAGGGACAGATTGCCGGAGAAAATTGAATTTACATTTTGAAGTTGCTTGCCTCTAGTATTCAAGGAGATTTTGAGACTGACTGTGTAAGAGTAGAAAACTAAAGTGCCTCGGCTGTGCACTGGATTCAGGGTAAAGGGATGTTGCTTTTGCTATGAGGGACCTTGACCTTGTGTCTTCAGATAGAAAGCCACTGAGCTCTACCAGAAGAACTCTGGCTTGAATAAGAGAAAGAGGTGCCTCTGAACTTGGCAAACCATGCCTGCTCCCTGTCAATCCTTGAGTGACAGTTGCAGATTAAATTTCCGGCTATGATAGGGGTAGTATTTTTACTACCCAGAATGTAGGATACATTTGAAAACTTGCAGTTACCATAAAAATGTATGATATAATAATATAACATGCCAAAATCCATCACATATATCTGTAGAGTCTCCACTTTTGTATGTGGAGAAAGACAATTTTAACTTTCTTCCCCATTAAACTGAGGTTAGAGATCAATGTCTTCAATACTTTTTATCCTATGAGATGAAAAGGGTAGGTATTACATTTCCCAAAGTATCATAGGATGTAAAGTACTGCAGATTGCCCCAAACATTATATTTGATCAGACCCCAAACCAAATATATATATATATATACATATATATATTCTTTTTTGCATTGTATTTGTGAGTTAATGGCCGATCATCTTCATTCTGCTTCTTTCTTAGCAAGTTGGTGCCAAACATAGGGAGATATAGGTATACAGACTTCTCTCCATGTCTACACTCACAAGACCACCTCACATATGACTAATAGAACCTTATTCTTATCTGTGCTTCTCATTCAATGATAGAATCATTTTTGTTTGCAACCGTAGATACAAATATGAATGAAAACAACCAAAAAGTACAGTTTCAAGTCAGTTTTGAAGTAAGGTCTTTATGGACATTGAGCCTCTGTGGGAAGATCTGGTGGCACTGTGTAGATTCATTAAGTGGTGCCATGCTAAAAGCCAAGCAGCTTGAATGGTAATTGGGCAGCAACAAATGCTGAGAATGGGCCAATAACACCTACAGATGTCCCACTATGATCCATGTGTCATCCTAAGTAGGTTTTGAGGTCATTAAGTCTTAATTTTAAAGTGGGTTCTCCAAGAAATAACCACACTGTTGTATAGACAAGGGACTAGAAATCTGGAGATGTCATACCAACTGTTTAAAGCCACTCATGAAGAGTAATATAATCAAATGAGCTCTCAATGTATGGCCTCAGATCTCACCCACATGCTTCTAATGCCTTTCAGTATAATTTGAGAAAAATTTATAAATACACCAGACTTCTTGAAGAAGAGTAGAACATATGAAACTTGCTTTGAAAGTTCTGGAGGACTTTAAGCATGGTGAATCATAAGAATTGGAAATTGGTGTGCTACAGCAGAAGGCCTGGGGTCACCAGAAAGGGCAGAGAAATTGTTACTATGTTAGAAGGAGAAGGGTGAGGGCAAAGGTCTGGAGAAACAGGCTGGAGTCAGAAGGCTAGGGAACAGGTTTGGGACTCAGAACCAAGTGGGTCACAACTTTGGTTTTCCCACATTTGGACTGAAAGACTTTGGGCCATCTCTTTGCTTCCTTTAGAAATAGGAATGATAGTAAGTCAGTCCTTGAGTGACAGTTGCAGATTAAATTTCTAGCCAAAGACTTGGTTTAGTAAATTCTGTAAATGGTATCTGTAGTTATTTTATTCTCTTTTAACTTTTCAGGGCCATAAACAAATCAGGCTTGTGAAGTCTAACTCTATTGCACCTTCCCACTCCCCATCCCCACGCTAGTCAAACATCAGGATTAGGAAGGACCAATAGCTCCTGGGTACAGGATCTTCACTTCCAATCACATGGTTTTAATCAGAATTGAAAACTATTTCTACTTCTCATTACAGGTAAAATGTGCATATACCTGGGTAGAAAAGTATCTGATATTGAATTGCTGTAACTGAAGAAAATAGAAACCACTTATCAAGGGAACCTCACTAATATATGGGGAAAAAACAAAAAGCAAAAACAACAAAACCTCTTACAAGCTTGAAAACAAAGATAGCAAAAAGAGCTTGTGCATTCAAATGGTTGGGAGAAAGACTCAATACTTAGAACTGATTGTCTATGGTGTGGTAATAGTATGGCTTTCTTCAGACAGACCTGGGTTTCCTTTCTGTGTAAGATACAGTATAAGAAGAAAGGAGATACAATAGAAATACTTACGTGCATGGCTAGTATGCTTCTGGGGACCAGCTCCCTGTACTGTCTAATGGTAAAGTGCCATGTTTTTATTCTCATGAGGTCATCAAAGGTGAACTCCAAGATCAGCCTGCCTTCCGTGCATACCTGGGAGTGACAAACAACACACTCACTTGCCACGCAGCTCAGATAAACAATACTTTGTAGCTCCTATCAACTACTCAGTGAAGTGTCGTTTGAGGTCCTTGGGCAGTATCTCCATGGAACAGAGGGACAGGGACAGTATCAGCTCTAGAGTCAGTGGGTTGGGAAGACTGCCAAGTAGCTTGCTAATTCCAAATACCAGTTAGTCTACTACCAATGAAATTTTACATGGGTCTGATTTTTTATCTGGAAATGGGGTCAAACCCATCTTCCAGGGACATTAGTTCAAAAGCAACTAATACAGTTTGGTTGACTCACCGCCCTCTTTATTTTCATGATCCTCCTCCCATGGGTGCAATAGACACACTTTCATTCTATTCTTGGTTGCCTTAACTTGAAATAAAGTTTTCCACAAGATAACTCATATTCAAGTGTGAGTTACTACATTACCCATCAAGAGTACATCTTCATTTTCAAGGAGCAACTCCAAAGGGCAAGGTTTAACCCAATGCAGTCATTGATGCAGGGGGAAAGAGAGGGTTGTTTAGGAACTATACCAATCACATCATCGACAGTGGCAGTTTTTGTTTATATTACATAAAAGGTTGGCTAGTCCTTCACCTTCCTAAGAACATATGTGATTACTAAAACATAAAAAAGTCAAGAGTCTTTCTTCCCTTATAATCACCCACAAAGGTATTTTTAACTTTTCATATTTGTATCATTCTTAGAATATTGATCCAGCTCTACATACCACTCTTTGCACTATCAGTGACTTTGAAAGGCAAGAGAGTAATACAAGGCAATACACACCCTTGTCTTGTTTTAACTACAAGGTGGTGAGCGGGGAATGACATCGCAGTTATAACTAGTTCATAAACCCATGGGAGTTTTGAGGAAGCAGTATGAGTGCATGGGGGCTGTGCAAACAGAGGATACAAGGTTTGAATTCTGACCCGACTTTTTACTTATTCTGGAACTTGAGGGAAATCAAATATGCCGCCACACCATCAAGTGTATTCTATATATAGAATGCTGGCTAGTGTGCCTGGAACAAGCAAAATGGTGGGAAGATATAATGGAGTAGATGAAACAAACAGAACCTAAGAGAAGAGAAAACCCAATCAAGGTCACCATGATGTATGTGCTGAGATGCAGATCACGAGAAGTATCTCTGGGGAATGTCTGGAGCTTGGGCTTTTAGACTCCATACATTTTCTCCTTTTTACTATGCTGAGTCTCTGCTCAGACTTTCTGGAAGATTTCCTAGTTAACCCAAATATGCAAGAATGTGTAAAAATTAATCTGTAAAGCTACAGTCCAGGAAGATAGTGGTTAACAGTTCATATTAAGTTTACATGCGGTATGGCTAATGCTTCCCTTGCCATATCATGCCACTTAGGAAGTTCTAACTGTCACAGGGAATGACTGGGACCTTTCCATAAATTCTGATGTGCCAATCCCAAAGTTGTGGGGATGAATCAGTATAGCAGGCTCTGCTGGAGAAAGATGCTATATTCATTTGAGCAAAGATCTGATGGACATAATGAGATAATTATTGATAATCTGGGTGAAGATCTTAACCTCAAATCCAATTTGCAAAACTTCGGAGTAAGTTAAGACATGTGGGCATCGTGCCCTAAACCTCTGACAGGGGTTGTCTGCTGAGCCTGTTTCCTGGCATCGTAGCTACAAGTGTTAATGAGTAGAAAGGGAGATGTCATCAATGTCCCCAACCCATTCTTCCAAACACATCTTGAGAACTGGAATTAATTTACCAAAGTTCTCAAATAAGTATCATGCAGACTAAATCAACTCCCTATCCCCACCTCAGGATGTTAACTTCATACAAGACACCTGCAGTGACAGCTTTCACAGAAGAGAGGTCATGGGTAAAGTATCAATGGGAAAGACATATTCATAGGCTATAATCTTTTCTTTTTTTAAGAGATGGTGTTATTAGATAGTTAAACAAATATAGTAGCCTGGTGAAATGTCAGGGTTACTCATTGCTACTGTTATTGATATTGTTGTTGCTGTTGTTGTTATCATCTAAGCTATTTGTTTTCTGTCTGTAAACCCCAGGGTCAGAGTAGAAGAAGGCTGTGGTCTGCTTCTACTAGATCCCAGGTTCATGATGAGAAGGCAAGTGAGTAATACGTCCGATGTACTGCTCAGTTAGAGCATCTGTAGGGCCAAGGTCAGGTGCTTCCTTCGTTCAGGCTGCCACAGAAAACTAGTCAGAACTTCTCCTGCAGACAAACTTAGGCCAATGAAATGGAACATTGCCATAAGTCACGGGTTCCCTTTGTAGTCAGATGGGTTTGCTCTATCCAGGGCGTACTATGCGTAAAATGGGAATTCTTAGAACTGTTTCCCAGTTGACTGCAACTGATTCTTGTTTTTTTAAAGTACATTAAATGATATCCAAAAATGAAAGATGGATATCCTCTCCCAAATGATTATTATATATATATAGCATTATCAGGGAGAATCCCCTCCTCTAATGGGAGCTAAATGAGACCAAAGGCTTTGCGGTTTGTTTTCTATGCAACCACCAAGAACCATAACAGAGGTACGTATGGGACAATGTATGTCTCCTTTGTTAGGAAATATAAAAAAATGAGCATAGCTAATAAAGTAAAAGTAATGTTTTCTCACTTCAGAAAATATCTGTGCATTCTTATTAATCAATACAGTTAATGCAGCTTTTATCTGAAGTTGGTTTTTAAAAGGAAAAATATCCTGCTTTTCTGTTGGAATCCAAAAATCAAAAAGGGTCCCCAATTAAGAAAACATTTTCTGTTGTGCTGAATTCATGTTCCCGTACTGTGAGCTCTGACATTTTGTTTCTGTGGTAACCAAAATCAGCTGATTAGTTGGCATGGCAACAGAAAAGATGTAATCCCAGCAGACACACTCTAATCAATGCCCCCAGCACAGATGGTCTCCAGAGGATCAACAAGAAAGAGGCTGGCAGGCATTCAGTTGATCACGTGCTAGCGCGAGACTAGGCCAGGAATGAGAAAAGTAAAAAAGAACATTTCTCAAACTACCCGGGAGCTTTTTAACCCTTCTCTGTCTCTAACTAATGAAGTAATATTGACCACGTTGCCGTATGATTCAACAGCTCTCACGGCATTGTGTGCATTTTTTAATAGGTAGGAATGTTTAGTTTTGTATTTTTATACATGAACAATGGCATGAGTCGAATAGAGAATTTAGAATACTATCTGGAAAAAGTTCTCTGAATTTTATCTAGAGATATCACACATGTAAATGTATATTAGGGGATACGATCCTTAATTAATTAGGGGGATATGATCTTCAACAGAAGAAATTATAGACTGTAATGTGATACACAGGGTAAAGTTAGAATGGGAAAGAATTGTTAAAAATTGAAGAGAGAAGTGTTCATTTAGACCACATTTATTCAATGTGCTTCTAGGTTATATTTGTTTCAGTAGTAAATAATTTCATGATAAATAATTGAGAAGAGGAAAAAATCCATAAACCTATGTTTGCAGAAGTGATGAAGGTATCCAGCAGTGGTTGTAACTATTGTTTTAATTTGTAAAATCCAAGAATTTACATTTACAGTGGCTCTCTCAGAATCTTCAGATGTTCAGATGTTCACATCCTTGAATATAACTCAAGGGTCTTGAGCTCTGAGAGGCTCCCAGCACGCTCTTCTGATTATTAAGCCTTGTTTTTCTATTTGATTTGAAATTGAAAACATAAAAGAAAGGCTTTATTATGTGCATTTAAAAATTCTAATTACATATTTATCCTTAATCTATAATGTTCCTGGTATCAGGAAATTGCAAAATGCTCACTATACCCCTGAGGGATATTTAATATCTCTGTTGATTAGGAGTGTGGCTGATTTCCGATTCGCTAGTTGACCAAATTTTCATAAAAGCCACTCAGAGCCATTGGGTCAAACGCTATTTGGGGAGAAACAGTTTAGTGATAGTATAAATTAGAACAATGTAGGCTGCAGACACATAATGTGCTAAAAACATTCCAGGAGTGAGACTAAAATGTCAGCACAGGTTTTACAATTCTCTTTTCTTTGTGGTACCAAGAAGTCACTGGCTTATTGTTTGTTTAAAATAGCCATAGTGTTTTATTACATGCAGCTAAGTTATTTTTAATTAACATAAGAACAGAAGGAAATTAGAGTAGTATAGTGAACATCAAGGGTAGAGGGAGGAAGGGAGAGAGAGAGAGAGAGAGAGAGAGAGAGAGAGAGAGAGAGAGAAGAAAAATGTATCCTTTGAATCCTATCAAATTTCCTAAAAATAAATGTGCATAATTAGCATCTGGATTAAGTCGCTATAATGAAACTACATGTCCTAGAAAGAGATATTTTTCATCAGAGTATTGAAATATTTATTACAGGAATAGGCAAATAGTCCATCCTGCCCTGGAGCAGAATGACGTAGGTGGTCCAAATAATTGATGGTCTCAGAGCCAAGGAAGCTGTGTTCAGCTCTTTCTAGTCATTGCCTTGTTTTCCTGGAAAGAAAGAAAACCAAAATACACACAACAAACAAACAAACAACACACCAGGGAACAGAGGGAACATTCCAGAAAAAAATGCAGCCAAGAAGCAAACCTCGGTGTCTTAACTAGAATGAGAAAAGCACTTCGTGCCTTGTGGATTCCTCAGAAAAGTGAGGTGGGGTGTGGTTTGACACAAGTCTAAAATATTCCATTATATCCCTTGAGAACAACTCACTGTGCTCTTTTGTGAGTTTGGACCTGACCTGAGAAAGAAAGTCATTGACTCAATATATAAAATGGCCGACAGAAAAATGCTTCTTAAATTTTTCAATGGCCTCAGACACCCAGCATAGTTTCTGAATGATGGAAAAGTTTTATTTAATTAGCATGTTTTGTTTCTCTTAAAGCATAAGGAGGTGGCATATTTTATTTGAATCAGCTAAAAGAATTAACATCTGAGAGAGAGAGAGAGAGAGAGAGAGAGAGAGAGAGAGAGAGAGAGAGAGAAAGAGAGAGAGAGAGAGAGAGAGAGAGGCTTTTCCTGCACTACTGAGACTTTGCATCCACGGAAGAGAAAGGGATATGTGTGCATCTTATCTGCATGATTATGAAAATGTCCTCTATCTTCAGAATGAAGCAAGTCATGGGCAAATTAAGCCTTCATCCCAAAGGACATTTCCTTCCTTAAGCGAAACTCTCTTCCTAGCATGGACTTCAGAATTCTTACAAAGCAGTTCTTCGACAGATTCCTATCGACTCTGTTTAACTCTTATGCAAAGAAAACCCCTAGCTGTTGTCACAGGAAAAATGCCTATTGTCAAAATCAAGATGCTATGGAATCAGATGTAGATGGTGGCTTTCCTTTGTGTTATATACCCTTGTCCCCTACCTTTGGCTTCACACACCATCATGGGCACTGTGAAACTCTGATGTATACTAATGTGGCCAACGATACTAACAGGAAACATTGAGTTATTATTATTCTTGAAGCAAAATTGCAGAAGCAACACATCTCAAGCTTTACAGTACGATTTTTGGTAATTAACCCTGATAATTCAACACCCTCTAACTAGAAAGGGATGTCATCTGTGTTTTGTTTTAAAAGAGATAGCTGTTATCACTAATATGACAAAAAAATCCATGCTGAATTATAGTCAATATTGCATGAGTAAGTATTCATTAAAACAAATTACTATAGGATTGAAGGGTCAGCTCACTGGTAGAGCATGCATTTAGCAAATGCAAGGGTTTGAGTTTGATCACCAGGACTTCAAAAACATAAATAATAAACTTCATTTGCTAGATTCTGTGACTATTTCGTTATTACTTATTTTTCTACCCAGAGGGGATGCACAGGGATCAGGTGCTTATATGACAGAGTAGTACTCAGTGAGGGGGCTATTCCACATGCTGGTTTTCTGTCCACGACTGAAGTAACAGGTTGGAAATATGTAGAAGATGGTGTTTAGTCTCTGCCTTCTGTGATTTACATTTTATATCTTTCACAGGCTGTGAACTTGGATTCAAACACTGTGTTGTCTGCACCTCCCCGTCTTCTTTGCCTTAGCTCTGCTGTGACCATTGCTGTGTTCTTTGGTTGACACACTGCAATCCTAGAATCTCTGAGACCGTCAGGGAGCAACCTTTTACCTTTAGATTTCCTAGCCCATTCTTCCCTTTTGATTTCAGATGCCTTCCAGTTAATAATTGAGGTGTAATTAGTGGAATGTCTCCCTTGTTTGTTCACATTTGAACTTTCTTTAACATTTTCAAAATAACCAAGCACAAATACTGTCTGTACAATAGAGAAGCATTCTTTCAGCTATCAAAGACTTATTTGCATAAAAACAAAGGCTCTATTTTAGCTGTTGAAGTGAAGAAGCAGTTGAGCTCTTTTGAAGGATGTGGCTGTACCCAAGCCTGGCTCATACCTTGGTAAACATGGGCTTCCCATGCTGTGTGACCATGGCACACTGGTCACAGTCTACTGTGATGGATGAGTTGTGGTACGACTCCTTCGAGTGTTTGAGAATGTAGTACAGGTCTGTCACCCCTCCTTCAAATACGGTGCTAAAATAACGGGGGATGAGGGTCCTGCCGATAGCTGTGAAAGAAACACAGAGAAACAAGCCATGAACACACATATCCAATGAATACCACAAACCCACACTGTGGCCAGCTGGATCCAGTCATCTCTAGCAACCATGCCAGGAGGCCATTCCTCTTTCTAAACAGCCATGACCCATCTGGGTTGAAAGTAATAAACTTTATCCCTAACTATTTGGGAAAAATGGGACCACCACCTCACCAAGGTTTATGTCCGTGGAAACCAATAAAATAAGATTTAATAGTTGGAAAATAACAGAGAGAGTGCACTTACTCATGGAGCTTCACATACATTCTTGACTGAACATATTTTATGAAAAAACAAAAGCCAGCCAACCTGCATGGCTTGTGCAATGAGCTATTTACATTTTAATTACCCAACTATGTGGTTTGCCTTTATAAGTAGCAAGAGTATAAATTTTAATATCATGATGCCTTTTAGATTGTGAAATATGTTGGCATTTTCACTTTGGGTCTCCAGAAAAATAAAAAAATAGGAAATAGCTAATTAAGACCCAAAAAAGTATCCGATGAAAAAGGTTAGTATGAAGTTTCCAAAGTCATAGGATTTGTAGATTGTCTTCAACTCACATATGCAAATATGAGTAAACCTGCCTTTCCTAATATTGTTTCTCAAACTGTTCTAAGGAATGTGAATTAATGAGAAGTAATCTCATTATAGGCAGGCATCTTCTGAGTCTTCTATCTGCTTTTGAGCTAGATAAAAAATGTATCACTGGACTAAAGGGGCCAGTTAAGAGGACCTGACACCCTCTGCTTGCTCTAAATTGGTCTTCTCCATTCCATTCAAGTTTGAGCTGAGTTTTCTTATATATGATGCTCCCTAGCTCAGGACAAGCCTTCAGTTCAGCAGTGACTTGAATTCCTCAACAGTGGAAATCCCAACTCATAAAATCAAGAATTTTGCTTATGTGCAGATTTTAAGGCAAAGTCCTAAACTCGCTCTCAAACAATCCAAGGGGGTTTTGTTTGTTTGCTTGTTTCTTTGTTTTTGAAATAAATCTCTCATATCCATGATTTAATATCCTCGGTGAGAAAAATAATATTTAGGATAAACTACCAATGACAGCTTTAGCTAGTAAAGATCACACACCATTTCATGAAAGTTTAGAATCTTTAATTTCATTTCAAAAGCATCACTGTTAATCCATCCCATATGGATCTATAGCTTTTTTTGTACACAGACTTGAGAGGATAAGTATACGGAGAATCTCCTACCCAACTGTTCCTCAACATGATCCTTAAAGAATCCACATCTACATTATGAGCCCTTGAATAATTTGTGCTGTTGTTATTGCTTTCTATTTGCTGCAGGTAAGATTAATCAACAAGTGTTTGATGAGCAGTCTGGGATTTCGGTGATGCTATCCCCAATAATCCTTATGTATACATTTCGTAATACTGCCTAATCCCAAAAACTGCACGTTCCTTCTCTGAAGATCAAATTCAAATGGGAAATTTGAGCCCAGCACATCCCCCAGCAAAATGCATAGCTAATATTACAAAGAAAACTTTACAGAGCTGAAGACCTTATTGTACTTTGCCAGACAGATAAAATTAATTGAATGTACTTCAAATGTTCTAACGTAAAGCTAATTACCATAAATCAGCTCAAGTATTTTGACAATTTGGAATCTGTACTATTAAGAATAAATACACAGCATAAAAATGAAGTTGAAGGGTGAAATATTTCACTATTACATCCAAGAAATTGTCACATTAAAAAGGTTACGGCAAATAATTGTCACTGGATTCATCACATGGCAGTTTATTCTGTACAAATCATATACAGTTTAATTGCTTTATAGTGCACTTTGCTAGATATTAACATAGTTTTATTCACTGTCGAAGAAAATAATAAATGGAAATAAAGTTTGCATTTCTTTAACTTTAACCCTAAACTTGTAATGACTTCCTCAATTCCAGACAAAGCCCAAGTCATACAGGAAACATACTTAGAATGGAACATGGCCCTATGTACTGAACAGTTTCTAATACTGTAGGAGCCTCGAGACCAGCATGTGCTGTCAGGCACACCTCCCTTGTGTTCTATGATTTCCAGCACTGACTTAACCCATTAGGCATACCGTTCCTTTCTTCACCTGGAGGCTGCCACTTAGGTGGCTCTGGTGAACCTTGGCAGTGCTGCCCATGCGGGTTTATGCATTGTTTGTCCTCCATTGGCTGCTACTCTGGTTCCTGTACTCTGCTTCAGTTAACAGAACGTAACATAGCTACCAAGTGTCACTTTGGGAAGAACTAGAAAGTTCTACCTTATGCTTCAGGACCAGGCCCAGCTATTGTAAGGTTATCCTACTGTGAGAAGCCCAGTCAAGGAATGTAGAGAGGTGACTTGAAGAAGAGAGTCCTCAGGCTACCACCCAACACTCATTTTCAGGAGTGAGACCATCTTAGAACCAAGTCAGGATGTCCTGGGAAACAGAAATGAGATTCTCCCTACAGGCTATATCCAATAAAGAAGCTAGCTGCATTTCAAAACCCTTTCCTAAACAGAAGATAATCAAAAGTTGGGTGGGTAGAACTGAGAGAGTAGATGTACAACAGGTTTAATGAGTGAATTGAGTATGACCCCAAATTAAATGAAATTCAACAAGTTAATAATATAAAGAAGTGTAGAAAATTAGGCAATGCCACATGACTGTAATACTAGTATGTGAAAGGTATGGTGAAAGGTTATCATGTGTATTAGTAAGTGTTATGATTCCAGGCACTGCTGCACAGCAAGGTTCTAATTCATAAAGTTGAGACATAATAAACAAGTTTTGTTTTCTATTCTTAGAAAATCTTACATTTATAAAAAATGAATCTAAACTATACATACACCACTCATTTTGCCCCATTTCTAGAGAGTAGTTTCTCCAGTATATCTCAAGTTGTACTTCAGGTATTCTTTTATTTTTTTTTAATAAAACTTGATTTTTTTTCTCACAGAAAAAAAACACTTTCCTAAACAAACAGGTAGTTTATTTATTTATTCCCACTAAAAACTTATAAATCATGGGCATAGAGAAGCTTGCACACAAAGAAAGGCAAGCAGCATAGTGTCAGTGAACTGACCAGAGCCCTGATCTAGGTTGGGAGGAGGCCAATGTCACCCCTGTGAAGGTCGATTTGTACCCTCCCGGTCCTCTCCCTTCTCTTCTTTCTTGTTCTTTTTCCATCTTCCTTCTTCTTCCCCCTCCTCTCCATTTTGTCTCAAGACGGTTCATGTTAAGCTTCAATTCTTTGCAAATAGAGAAAACTTGGGTAAGGCGTCACATTCTGACATGGAGATGGTAGTAAGCAAGGATATGCTGTGAGGAGACTTGATGGAGAGGATCGTTGAGGAGAGCTAACTGAGTCTCTATTTGCACGCACACTGTGCAAAGCTGCAGGAGATTAAAAGGGATGTCAGAGGCTGTATTAGTTTCCCACTGCTGCTGTAACAAATCACCACAAATGCAGTGGCTTAAAACCTCACGAACATATTATTACCTTAGAGTTTCAACGGTCAAACACGGGTCTTGCTCAGCTAATGAAACAGTGTCAGCAGCTGTGGCTTCCCTTCAGGAGGCTCTGGGGAAGCTGTTTTCTTGTTTTGTCTTTCCCAGCATCTACAGGCTGCCTACATTCCTTGTTTATGATTATTTCTCCATCCGTAAATTCAGCAGCAGCAGGTGGGGCCTTTGTAAGGAAGGCTTCTTTTCTTTCTTTCTTTCTTTCTTTCTTTCTTTCTTTCTTTCTTTCTTTCTTTCTTTCTTTCTTTTCTGATTTCCATATTCCGTGTTTGGTCTCATCCATTGCACTGGACCCACACAAACAATCCATGATAATCTCACCCCTCGCAAAGTCCTTATTAGTCAGATAAGGATGGATGTTTTGACCATGTAAAACAATATTCATAGGTACAATAAATTTGGACATAGATATCTTTGGATGACCATTGTTCTGCTTACTATAAAAAAGGTGCTAGAAGAGATTACATATTCGGTAAAGGAGACAGTGACCATAAATCCCCCTACACACACACACACACACACACACACACACACACACACACACACACACAGAGTACAGTATATAAATTGTATGCAGAGTCATGTATGGTGACTCATGTTTATAATCCCAATGCTGAGGAAAATGAGGAAGAAGTTGTACTATGAATTTGAGGCCAGGGTAGGCTACAGAGTGTGTGACTTCCTCCCCAATAAATAAATAAATCGATAAAGCATGCAGTGATTGAGAAGGTCACCAGAGCCAAATCCACATGCCCCTCATTTATTTATTTGCTATTTATTTGCTCTGTGAACATTCTCTGAGCAGAGCTCCTCAGTGAGGCACAAACACAGACCTTCCATCAGCTCAATCGGACTTGTTTCTATTAGGAGAGTTAACAAATATGTAAGTGTACGTAACACAGTGCAATAATTCAAATTTTGTGATTTGGAATTGTTCAGCTCTTTCTTCTGAATCCCAAGTCCAATATACAATTTCATACTGTGGGAACACTGAGATGAGCACATTCGTTCAATGTGTTAAACCACGCAACCATACAGCACAATCTGACAAAGTACTTCAAAGATGGGGCACGTTTAGAGATTCAGTGATCTAACTCATCAGCCACACCACTTCTGAATCTATTAGCTTTACATACATATGCTAAACTTACCCTTTACATCTATGCTTTAATTCCTGGAATGAAAATAATTTAAATATTGATATGCATAAATCTACATTATTTCCACAGAGAGGTTTTTAAATATTCTGTGAGTGAGATTAAGATTACAGCAGATAATAAAAAGCATTCTGTTTTCCTAACAAATCTAGATAAAAGTCCCTCAAGTTAGGAAGCATCAATGGGGAGAGCATCAGGAACACAGGAAGATTTTGTTACAATAGATAATTGAAATAAATATACTACATATCATTTATGCATATGTTCCTGAAGGAGAAAAAGAATCACATATTAAATTATTCATGGCCTGGAATGTTTACAAAGAATGTTCAAATAATCGTCTACTTTATGGTAAATACATTTATCTGGGAAGAGCTAAACATCTATTCATAGTTGCTTTGGACGCTGAGACCTGGACTCAGGTTCTTCCTAAAGTTTCCATTGTTTTCCTCTCTTGTTATTACTGATTCCAACTTCCACACTGAGAAGGTGGGAGTTCTCCATGAGGAAGTTGGTGGGTATATGAAAGCAGGGCCCATACACTGTCTACTGAGTCAAAGTTACTTGTAGACAGTAGGATTCCTAGAGCATACTTGGAATATTAGTGGACACATTTAGAAATCATATCGTATGGCTAGTGCAATAGACCCATTGGCAAAGTGGTTGATATCAGAAGGATCTGGATATGATTCCTAGAACTCACAAGAAAAGCCATTGTGCACACAGAAGCAGAGGCAGGAGAATGCCTAGAGGGCTTCCTGGGCAGCCAACCTGCATTGGTGACATCCAGTTTCTAGTGAGAGACACTGTCAGAATACAATGTACATTGTTGTCCTGGGAAACAAAACCCAAGGTAGGTTTCTGGCCACCCTGCACATGGGTCAACAGAAGCACACACACCCCTCAAACCAAACAGTATAAGGGGGGAATTAGGAGGGAGTTCAACGAAAAAACAAAAAATATTAATGTATTCTTCCCAAAGCAGCAATCCTGCTACATAAAACACTATTCTTCCCATCAGTTCTCTGTTTGTCTGTCTGTCTGTCTATCTATCTATCTATCTATCTATCTATCTATCTATCTATCTATCTATCTATTTATCTATCTACTCTATTCTATGTATTATGACTGTATTCAAACTGGTAATCAAAATATAAAGTTAAAATATTAAATAAAATCCTTGTGAGGTTGCAATGAAATAGTGCATGCAAACAGTTTTAGAAAAGTGAATGTTGAGAATTACTCTTCCCCTTGCAATCCTCAGCTCATTCTAAGTCTGCTATGTGTGACTCAGCCTTGCTAGGTCCCCTCATCAAACTACAATTCTAAAAGTCCACATGTCTTTTGCTCTGGGGTTCTTTAAATCCACCAAAGAAATATTGTTCCATGGGAGAACTCTTGATTTGGGAGTCTTTTCATTTCTAATTAGGATGCTGTTAATTTTTCTGTTACAAAGACAATTCAGTTCTAAAAACTAAGAGATGGAACTCTGATAAAAATGGAGAAGTAGATCAGGAGTGTACCAGGATGATGTAACACTTTGACATTAGTTACCCAATGGTTTTACTACATCTAAGAGAAAATTGTATAGCTCCACATCCCTGTTTCCATAGAGGCAACATTAATTATATTAAAAGTATTGATTATTTAATGATATTTACAGTTTTTCTGGACATGTCAATGAATAACTTGGTTATTTGAGCCTTGGTCATTTGGACCATCTGCTACAGCTGCTGTGTTTCAGAAATGCACACGGAAATTCTCTTGCAGTACAGTGATAATATTAGGTAATAAGGGCAGATTCATTAAATTGTAGACTCATTTGTATTCATAAATCCATGAATGTATTATGCTAACACGTAAATGATAGTGTTTCCAGGAGTGATCAAAACAAAACTGATAATTTCACACTCAGAAAATAACCATTATAAATAGTCAAAACAATGGAGCTAAAACATGAGACTTTGACAGAGGTGGTATGTTTCAAGCCTTATTTCTGAGAGGGGGAAAGTAAGTCACGCCAACTCCATGGCTATCATAGTTATCATTCTAATATGGCTTTGATTTATTTTCTCTCCCAAGGCAATTTGATTTAAATATTTTCTGTGTAAGGATATATCTTGCTTTTTTCAAAGATTCATTTAATCTATATTTACTGAATACCTGCTATGGGTGAAACCTTTGTTTTAAAAATATTCAGACAGGGGCTTAGGGTGGTAGCAAGGAGTGTAGGCTAAGTCTTGATTGAAAAAGTGGAGCTGAGTCTTGATTGAAAGATCTGTGATTGGACAGGTCTAAGTCTAGGGTTCAGCAGTAAGAATGGACCTTGGACAGACATGAGTTGGGATCAAATGTGCTTGATGGATTATGATGTCACCAGGAAGGCATTGTGATAGGTATACTATCAGAGAGATGAAGCAGATAGGTAAGTCAGAGCCAGGGTCAGGGAAAGCCTAAACAGGGATTTGCCTTTTCCTTTATAACATAGTACTAAAAGGATTTGGCCAGCGACATCCTATAATGACCCCTCCCTGGTCTTCCTTATGAGGTATTTACTAGCTAAGTGGTCTTCCATACAGATCTTTTTATCTGCCGAGAAACATGATTAGGTATTCTCTTCTGCCAGTGAGCCCATCAGTTCATATAAAGACGAGGAGATGAATGTCATGGCTACATCTGGATTCATTCCTCTGTTGCATGAAGCTGGATGACTCTGCTCAAACTTGCGCCATGTTTCATGCCTGATAGAAGTATTTCTGCATTTTTTGCTTTTTAATGTCAAAATTTTTAATACTACACATTAAAAAATGATGAACCTTAAGATTCTTTTGTTCAATGCAAGGAATTATGAAGGATTGACTCAAATTAAATTTAGAAAGAAAGCATTGTAACTTTTAAAATCTTCCTGTATAGGGATATGACACATGCCCCTAAAATTTAATTATCTTTTGTCTTAAGATTTCCATAGTCCTCTACAGAGTGTTAGGGGTAGGAAAATATTTGTTTTTTTAGATATTGTAAAATATTTTATATGTTTAATGGCATTGTGATTTTGAATCAAAGCATATATTCAAATGCATCTATTAATATAGGTTTTGGACTAAGCTTTAAGGTTTTGTTTTTAGTCAAAAATTATATTAATATAGAAGTATTTAATTAAATATATGTTTTGGTTAAAAATACAGTTAAAAAATCACAGTACCATTCAACATATGTAAATTATTCAAAAATATTGAGATATTTTCTCCATTTCTCCTTTTCAATTTTTCAGTGTCTTTCTCATCTTGCTCCACCAGCTGTAAGAGATTCTTCAGGAAGAAGTTGAAATGTTGAGGAAATGGACCTCCTCCCTGCCCTGTTAGCATGTTTAGGGATTGGCACAAGAATTAGGGAGTTCTATACATTGTCCCAAGATTTTACATGTGGAAGTCCTTGATTTCATTCTGTTTTGCTCTTGAATCCTGATATATATTTATTTTGATCCATTTCAGTACTACTCAATTTTCTTTTTAGAAATTACTAATATATCTCAAGTATTGAGTGACCCTCATACTGAGTATAAATTTTAATATTTATTCATATGCACCTGCATCCAATCAATTGTTACACAAATTAATATATATGTTTATTTTTCCATTAGTTTATATTAGTCAAAATAGAAGTCTACTTGTGCCACTGCACTGGGGACTAAATTACAGGGACAAGGTTAGAAAAGACATGTAGTTAATTCTAGTGATGCCCAGAAATACTTCCTAAGATTTCTATAATAATAAAACACAGCTATAGCTGTTTACATATTGAAATGTACTTAATGTGCTTCTCTGATCGAGTAGGAATGATCTCCACTCATAGCAACACTGATTGCATCCTGATTAGTGATTACGAATGGCACTTAACATATGTGGAAAAAATAAAATATAAAACACTAACAATTATTTAATAAATGTAATTAGGTTACCCAATATTCTATCTGATGCTCTCATTTTAAAGGTCAGCAACCTGAGGCCCAGAAAAAGTAAAACCAGGAGCAACTATAGGTTATTTAGGTTCTGATATAACTACACTATTTTTATTTTTAATAATAATTTTATTTTTGAAATTATGATATAATTTTACATCATTTCTTTTCCTTTCCTCCCTCCAAACTATCCCACGCACCCCATTGTTCTCCTTTTTTTTACTTTGCTTTTTGTTACATACACATGCACACATGCACATATGCACACACGCACACTCCTAAATATCTAATTATAACCTACTCAGCCCATGTAATGTACTTGTGTGTACATAATCTCAGGGCTGAGTCCTTGGTATTAGGTAACTCTGCATTTTCCAGTTGCTTATAGTCTCTGTCTGGGGATGAGGTCCTGTGAGCTTTCTCCCTTCTTAGGATCCTGGGGATTAAAGCCAAGGCCTTATACATGATAGAGAAGTATCCCACTTCTCTCCCGGGTCATTATTTTGTTAGTCACATAATAATCCATGTCCAAGAAAGCATCGCTTAATCTTTCAGGCACTTGCTAGGGGCTTACTAGACCTAACTGTTGTGTGGACATGGAGTGTACATGGAACCAGACCTAACTCTCTGTTGGAGACTGCTTTGCTGAAGGGTTCAAAAGACTCTGCCCTAGTTCTCACTCTTACAACAGAATAAATCTCCAGATAGAAGATCTGCCTTTAGACATGAGCAGTAAAACTGTGTAACTTGTGCCCTATCTCCACCCCTGACAGTGTGATGCCAGTGACCCATATGTGGGCACTACAGTCTTCTTCCTGCATGTTTGGGACAGAAGAGTTTGGTACATGCCCCCAGGGCCTCAGAAGTGACAAGAGGGGAATTGTTACATCTGAGGAAAATAAATTAGGACTTTGGAATAAAAAAATACTTTGTAAGGGTTTTATGCCACTGAAATAGCAAGGCTTGCTTGTTTAAACATCTAATATTAACAGATACTAATAAAGTCTCATGTTTTCTGGCCACTCTATAGACACCAATATCTTCAGCACCATGAGAGCCTTCACCTCAGATTATCTTTGATAGTAATGTCACATTGCCTCCTAGATACTTTAATTGTAATACAGACATATGACCCCTCTCTCTCTACATATATGTATATAAGTACGTATATCTATTTCTCTCTATATATATAATGATTACAGCTCAGCAGAATGTCTCAAAGTCTGTGTGAACGGAGAGGAGGCAATGTATGAGTAGATCAGTATATATATAACACATACGTGCATATGTGGTTATATAGGATAGTTAGCTTTAATATTCTAGGCTAGCTGACTCATAATCTCTGAGCAATTTTTCTGCTTGTACCTCTCATCTCTCCTTCGGAGTGCTAAAATTATAAATGCACATCATCACACCTGGCCTTTTACTTATATTCTTGGGGTGGAGCTCAGGTTGCCTGGCATTCACAGAAAGCCTTTTGACCCCCCTAAGACATCTCATAGAATTTAATTTTTAGGTACCACCTGAGTATCGCTGTTTTACTTATTATTTAGAGCTTCCATATTGAAGGACATAGAGAATATTTTCCTTTTACTTTTAAACAATGAGAAGGGAAATACATGGTTTTATTTTACTAGCAACCAAGATTCATGCTCTGAAGGGTCTCTGCTGGCTCATTCCCGTTTACTATTGTCAAATTTTACAACTTTCACCATTTAGGTCACAGGGTACTCCTGCCACCTTGTCAGGGATCATGTGTCACTGACGACAGTTGGTGGTCACAGGCGGCAGCTTGCTAGGTTACTGCTGTAGATGCACCGTCTCCGCTGACTGCTTCCCACGATCTCCAGCATTTCCATCCCAAAGCAAAGCTGCAGCCTTGAGAGGTAAACATCCTTCTTGAGTTTTCTTTCCCCTACGCTCCCAAACTTCAGGAATTCTCATGAAATCATTTCAGTATGTTTGACCGAGCTGTCCCAAACTCAGCCCAGTGGAGACAACCGGAGTGATTCCATTTCACACTTGAATATCAGCATATTTCATCTGGCTAACAGAAAAGCAGATGTGTGTTTGTGATTTTCAACTTAATCCAGGCCTGGACACAACGGGCTTTAGCAATTCCAAGAGTGGGGAAGAGGCAATTTTGTTTCTGCAGAGGGCCGGGCCCTCTGGATGGCTGGCAGTCACAGCAAACACCCTTCACAGGTGCTAAGCAGAAACTGAGAGGGACTCTTCTTGTGAGTAACCCTTTTCCATGGGGTCTGAAGTACAAGAGGAATTTGTCTGGCTCAAGACTAAACTAGCTGGATTCCTGTGCTCGGCCGCAGCGTCATCTCTGCTCAGAAGTGTTGGCACATTTGACATCTTCAGAGATCTCTCTCTCCTAGTTGATCCACATTCTTAGGCATCCTCAGGTCCCCCTGAAGCATGGCACTGTCTGACTGTGCAGCACCCCTTTTCCTCCTTCTTTTCTAAGGCCCCCTTGCACCCTCAGAGCAACTGTAAACATATAGGAGTTGTGCATCGATGCGTCTTCGTTGCACACTGGTTGTATGTACCTTTAGTCACGTGAATGCGAACAGAGCGTCTTTGCCTGTTCAGCTCCAGGTTCTTTATCTGTCCGGTAGGGCAGCAATGAGCAACAAAGGTGGGCACTTACGTGTACTAACAGCACCCAGGCATAAAGTGTCAGCACAAAGCATGGTGCTGTGTTAAATATACACTGATCTACTCGCACATGGCCCCCTCCCCATGCACACAGACTTTGGGACATTCTGCTGATCTGTAATCGTTAATTTTATTGTCTTTCAAGTTTGGTTCTTGGAAAATATTCTTGAAACATTTAAGTATCACAGCACATTTGTGGTGTAAATAGCTACTTAGGAGATGTTTGGCAAACAAATGAACGTGGACTTGGCCTGTCTGTTTAGATAGTCTGCCAATTTTAAACCTGCTATGCTGCTATGTGTACACATGGGGTTCCTGTGCAGAGGTCAGGCCACGTTCAGTTCAGGGATGGGGACATCAGTGAGAAGAAAACAAGTCTTTATTCTATTTTTAATTTCTTCATAAATATTTTATGGTTTTTACTTGTGTATATGTGCCCATGTACCTTTAAGAGCCCATGCCAGCAGGTATCTGTGGAGACCTAAAGAGGGTGTCAAGTCCTTTGGAGCTGGTTAGGAGCTGTCAGACATGGGTGCTAGGACTTGAACTCTGGACTTCTGCAACAGTAGTGAGATCATTTAACTGCTGGGCCATCTCTCCAGCACTCAAAAGAGAGATATTAGGGCTCCTGTTTGGAATCCTCACATTTCAATGTTCAAGTACAAAGAAAAAAAAAAAAGAAAGGAAGGAAGGAAGGGAAGAAAGGAAAAAAAACAAACATTTTGAAAGACTAAAGCTGAATGTTGAGTTTTGCAAAAAGGAAAAGAAAGGATGCCTCCCATCGAAGGGGAGCTCCTAAGGGATGGGGCTTCTGTCTCATATTTATGTATATAATCCTCAGACATCTAACTTCCATATGGAAACCACATTGTTTAGCTAAAGAGTCCAAGTCAGCATTCCATGGACATTTTTACAAGGAAGCTAAAATCCTTGGAAACGAGAAGCAGTATAAGAAGTTCAGGTTGGCATTCCATTCCACACAGTCCACATTCCACAGCAGTCCATAGGGGCCTGTGCTCCTGACCCTTAGATGGTGTCAACAAGGAAAAGAACGGCCATTCTGACAGAATTAAGTGTTGCATTGGCTTCCTGGAAACAGGGTATAATGGCTGACTCCTTACGAGTCTGACAAACGGCACAGGTGCCAGCTGCTGGGCCTGATGTTCCGGGTCTGGGTTTCAGTGAAGCTCAAGGATGCCGGTGTGAAAACATACTGCTGGGCAGCCACTGGGCCCAGACTCAGCATCTAGTAGCTGGTGCTTGTGTACCTTTACTGATTCAACTATTGTATATGCCTTGAATTCCTACCACTGTCTAACCCATCGCTTAAAGCTCCCATTTTCATGCACCGATGGTGCTGTGGCTTAGTTCATACAATAAAATGAATCTTTGGGATTATAGTCTATTCTCTTTGGGAGGACAGAGGACTTGCTGATGAGGAGATAGGGGTACCAGATACCCAACAGACATCAGGGATTGAAAGTAGGGGAGCTAAACCATCATAGGCACAGCTCTGGTCTCCTCTCTGGCTCCCCTCTCTCTTCTGATGCTGTACATATGCTAGTATGAAGGGACAAGGAGACTCCTGAACTTGTCTGCTCCAAGATTCACTAGGCCCGACTTTCTCCTTCGAGTGGAACTAAAGTCAAGCAATGCTAGCTTGAACCCACCCTGCCTGCATGTCAGTCTGAACTTTACCTTATACTGGTTGTGTGATTCTGGAATCACTCCAGCTTTGCCTCTCTACTAAATGGAGATGGGACTAGCACCAGCTTCGCAGGGATGCTAAGAGGGGACAGTAGTTCTTTATATCTGTGGCAGATGTTTTCCAAGGTTACCCCTGGATGTCTGAAAGCATGGATAGTAGTATTGATTTCTATATGTCTTTTTCCATCTACATACTTACATCTGAGATAGGATTAATTTATAAATTAGATACAACAAAAGGCTAGTAATAGTAATTATTATTATAACAACAATTTCCACTATAAAAATTGTGTAGATATGGCTTATTTCCCCAAAATATCTCATTTTACCCAGACTTCTTGTGATGTGATATTATCCAGTGTCTATATGATGAGAAAAGGTGAGGTGAACGATACTTGCATTGTGACTACATATGCTGGAATACTACATAGGGTTCCTTATAAAAGCAATGTGATATTGAGGAAGTTTGATAATTGATACCATTATAAAAAGATTAGCATGGGGGTAGCATGTCCAGCATGGATACACTAAACAATGAAATGCCCTGAGTGTGCCAGAGTGGGAATGTATATGACCTCATTATGCATAGGAAAGAATGCATTTTAAAACTTAGGAAAGATTGGAAGAGTCAGAAGTCGTGGATGATATGACAAAGCAGTTTTCTGGAGACAACGGGGACATTGAACATATGAACTCAGTGCCAAGACCAGGGTAAGCTCAAGCCAGACAAAACCTCAGCATGAAGGGAATGAGGGGATGCACAACCCTACTCCTAGCTGAGGAGCTAATGGCAATTGATACCTGCTGGGGAGAGTAAGTTGATTTTCTTTAAAGGTTTGGTCCCTGGTAAGTCAACCACATTCTCGTAGACAGCCTAAGCCACACTCCCAGGACACAGTGGTTTGGGCAGGTATGGTATGTTGGTATAGTACTGGTATGAATGTTGGGTCTTACATATGACACACACTCAATATTTGCTTGCTGAAGAAAGAAACACAACTGAAAAACATGTCACAACAAGAACCATATACACCCAATCTGCATCCTTCTTCTCTACATGTTGATCAAGAGCAATACATTTTAAAGCATTCTGATAGACGAACTTGCTTCCATTGGGGTTTCCGAGAGCTTCAGAAGGTGCATATGCCGATTTTCTGTCTTCCAGGCAACCCCAGGACTAACTCTGTTCACTTTTTTCCCAACTTGTCCAAGATCCCCCAAGATTAAAGACAAGAAATGAGACACTGGAGGTACATTCTCCACCTCATTGTCATTTTCTCAAGTGTTTGGAAACTCTTTGCATGATCCACATTTGAATGATGGCTAGGCTGTCCCTTGATGCTTTAATAATAGTTCTCTAAGATTCTCTTTCATCTGCTCCACCCCCACCCCGTTTCTTTTATTTCAAGGCGTTTGTTATCAGACTCTCACTCTCTCCAGAGGGAACATTTTAGCAGCCTAGGTTTATGACTACCGTAAAGAAGAAAGTTTGAAAGGCAAAGCCAGACGAGATCCTCAGCTTTATAACAAACTCCTGTCAAAACATAACAAACCGCAGCCAGACATGAGCCACAGTGACAGAATGCAAGACCATAAAGATGATGGAGATCAGACAGGACAGGCACTTTACAGAAACAAACACCTTCTTTGCAAACAGATAGGGTGAGCAGAACACTGAAAAAAAGAATCTCACTAGGAAAAAATGGTCAGAAGAAATAAGGACAAAAACATAAAATTCAAATGACAGTCCAGCCCAAGGAGATAAACCCAAGGCAGACAAAGAATCCAATTTTACTAAATCAAGCCGACATCTTCCCCTGACTTTAATTGACCCAATAAGCTGGATCCTGAACAAACATAAAATTAAGCAGCAGTTACACCCAGTGAAGAAATACACGGCAGTGCTTAGGTGTTGACATTCCACTCTTAGGACATCCCTTGGTTTTGTACAGGAATTGTGTGATCATCTGTCCCCTTGGAGAAAGCCACCGAGGATGTGTGGCATAAGGTAAGTGATATTCAATAGCCCTAAGAACCATCAGTGGAATTATCAGTTTTGGGGTCTGAAGTTGGGTCCTACACTCACACAGACACTAATGCAGGTTCCTATAATGTCATGGGAAAGGATGTGTAACTAATACACACAGCTAATCAGAATGCAAAGAGCCACAGCAAAACCTCTCCTACTAAGTAAAAAAAAACATTAGAAACGTTGCTCTCTGTTTGCTGAAGCCCTTAGTGACCATAGATCACAGACTTTGACAAATTCTTCTTGCATGCAGTTTTCTGGCTTTCCTCTACACGACATTCTTTCTGGATACTCTTTACTTTTCTGGACAATGACTTCTTTTCACTACCAATCTGGTAAATACCTTCTCCATGGTACCTTCTCATTTGCACAGACCGGACTGACAAGGTGTACCTCTTATGAGCCTCTGTGAATAGCCTGTACTTCCTGCTGTGATACTCAAATGTAGAAGACATCTGGGGGAAAGCTGGGACAAAGATACCCAGATCTAGTATTTGGTTCAGGAGGGCTGGGGATATAACCAGAGACTGATGTTTTAAGTAAATATCCTTAGTGCTTTGGATGTAGGGCTTAGAGGATAATCATCATCACTCACTTAGAATTGCTTCTATGGCCTTTAAGGATGTAGGCTCATAAGGATGGGCACTTGACCTACCTTGTACATAGTTAACATTCTTGGGATTTGTCAGGATATATCCAATGAATCCAACAAATATTTGTGTATCAGTATATATTTACCCATGTGTGTTTTGCATGCAGTTTTCTGGCTTATGGTGCACACATGTGTACATGTATGTGTATATCTATGTGAATATATATAGACATGTACACACAGTCACACAGTTATCAATTGAGCATGATATGCTGTTGTTGTTGGCTGGTTACAGAGCCTGCAGCCTAGAGTTGACATCTCCAACTCCCTCCATTGAAAGAGTACTGGAGAAGGGACAGGATCTTAGAAACAGAAGGAAACATTAGCATGTCTGCTTCTAACAGTTTTCAACAAGGGGCAGCATGTTGACTGGCTTCATCCTACCAGAATGTCCTCAGGGCTCACCCTGCAGGAGGCAACAGATATGCACCCTGAGCAAAGAAACTTGATTTGCCAAGGGAGAAACTCCCATGTAACACCTCTGCTGAGAGGATAAATATTTCTACAGCAGGAGAGAGGGAGGAGGGGCAACATTGTAAGAGGATTGGGGGAGTGGTTCTTAAAGGCAGTTTCCTTTTTAACATTCTAAACTCTTAAGTCCCAGAGACTGCCTACACTCCACTTAACAAGTGCTGCCATTCACCCAAGGTTCATGATGGTGGGGTCTCTGAGTGACAAACTGGCTGAAGATGAGGGAATTTGCAGCAATCCAAAGAGGTGATTCCTGGAGTCACCAGGCCTGTGTGAGCTGTATGAATTTATAAGCAGAGTGATCATTTGTGCAATTTCACGTGCAGAGATATGAACAGTATCTCACTGTAGGTAATATCTGTTGTCATGCATATGCTTTATAACCCCCCAGAGCTCTCCCTTGTTTTTGCAAGTTGCTCATGCATATCTTTGAGGTTTTTTTTTTTTCTTCTTGGTTTCATGGGGCATTTGGAAGGGCTGTATTCTTTTATCAGAGAAGATCCTATTAAAGAAACATTAAATAGGAAAAAAAACAAAGTAGCACATTAAAAACATGAATGGTCATATCATCAGTACTTTAAATATCATGGAAATGTTTTAAATGCGCATTTTAATATCTATAGCCAAGACTGTGCATATCTTCCATATGTCAAATATATTGCTTTCTCTGACCAAATAATTATCAGGATTGGAGTATAATTATTTGTTACACCTCTCTGGACCCCGGCTGCTCAAAAGTTCAGGGAGGGAAGGGGTCATATCTCTCTCAATCAACACTACATCTTAAATGTTCAAAGAAGTGCCTGGCAGTGTTGCCAAATAATTAATATATTAATCTATCATACTGAGTTCCTCACAGTTGGAAGATCAAGTGGGCTTGGAGCCGAAGCAGTCAGAGACGATGCAGGAAATAGGATGGAGTTATTATGTGGAGGATGCATGCACGAGGAATCAGATGAGACCTAAGTTCAGACTAGTTGGGATAATAAGACTCAGAACACTCAGAAAGGGAAACCAATAGCAAGAGTAATAGAAAGGAGACAAGCTTAGTATAAGGAACTTATATCCAAAACAACTTAGTATAAGGAACATGTATCCATAACAACACAGTGTTGCCAAGAAATGGTGCTCCTGATTCTAGGGGTCTTCCCTGACTCTCTGGCTTCATTCTTTTCACCTGGAGAATTAAGGAGGGGGAAGAGGGACAGAATCTTCTCAGAGAGAAATTAGGCTGAAGAGTCGTGAGCTGATGCCCTGTGTGACCTGGTGTTCCTCTAAAATGGTCTTAACTGCTGAGCCATCTTTCCAGCCCTGCTTTTGTTCTTTTCTGGTGTACATGCTCTGCAGGGAGTGTGTGCTCTCTGCCCAGCTTCTTCAGGAAACAAAATCAAGCTGCAATAGTGGCTCAGTGCGGTTGGCTGCCTGTTCCAAGATTTATTGCTGGGAATGGCCTTTGCCCGCATGGTTTCTAATAACTGCGTATACCACAATGATACATGGTGCCTTTCATCTTTCATCTTCATTGTCTTATTTCTCAATTGATTTGCATCCTATGGGTTGAAAAGGCATTGTTTATTAGGATCTGAACCTACTACAAAAATTCTCAGGAAGGAAGTAAATTTTGATTGTTCCATTCCACAAATCCTTTTTACATTCGTACTGTGTATACAGAACGGTGTGGTGTTTCAGAGTGATTGTAGTATTAATCGAAAGATAATTTTAAAGATGGAGTTGGGTACATACATACAATTCTACAGTGTAGAATCTATACCCAAGCTAGAAGAGTATCTTTGTGTGGAAGATAAGAACTCTGCTCTGACCTTGATCTTGGTATTATTGTCAAGAACAAGGCACTTTCTGGAGCATCATTCTGGGAAGGTTAACATGATGGATGGATGGATGGAAAGATGGGCAAATCTTACCAATCATAATGTGTTGGTATTAATGAAAATGGTTCCCATGTTTGGTGGAACTGTTTGAGAAGGATTAAAAAGTTATTGCTTGGGGTTGGGGATTTAGCTCAGTGGTAGAGTGCTTGCCTAGCAAGCGCAAGGCCCTGGGTTCGGTCCCCAGCTCCGAAAAAAAAAGGTTATTGCTTTGTTGGAGGAGGTATGTCACTGGGGGTGGACTTTGAAGTTTCAAAAGTCCATGCCATTCCCAGTTGGCTGTCTCTGCCTTGTGGTTGTTGTCTCAGTGTAAGTGTACTCTGCACTACAAGGCATACAGAAAGATATATACTTAGAATAACATAAAAACCTTCCTTGTCTCTAGTGATCATGGCAGCAAAATATAGAGGACTTTACCTTTGACAGTCACATTTCCTAAATAAGTTATGTAAATCTGAAGGATTTCTAAAATAATATAGTAAGGATTTTCCTAGATTACTGTCCTAGTGTGATCTCTGTTGCTGTGAAGAAGCATTTCAACAGAAAGAAGCTTGGAGGAGGAAAAGATTTATTCTGTTTATACTTGGAGGGTACTACCCATTATTGAGTAAATCAGGGCAGGAACACAAGGAAGAAACTTGAAGCAGAAATGGTGGAGAAGCACCGCTTACTGTCTGGCTGCCTAGTTCATCATCAGTCAGTTTTCTTGCACAACCCAGGACCACTGGTGTAGGCATCATGCAGCTCTCAGAGGGTTATGTCTCCCACATTATCATCTGCCAAGACAATTCCTCACAGACATGGCTACAAGCCAATCTGATGGTGGCAACTCTTCAGTTGAGATTTTTTTCTTTTAGTTAACTCTAGGTTGTGTCCAGCTGACAATAACTAACCATAGTAATTATTGATCTCATTTTAACACTAAGGAAAAGGTGTTTTGAAATAAAGACTAATGATGCACCTGGGCAGGTAGATTACAAACCTACGCAGAGACTCCTGCTTCATTTGCTCTTGAAGCTTCTTGCCTTAGATAGCCAGCGAAACCATGTAACTGTTGCAGGTGGAAGAGAGAGCTACTTGGATTTGCTTAAATGGGCCAGGCCCTACTTTGAGAACCAACAACAAAGTTTTATTTCGAACCAGGGGATCAACAAACTATGCACTGAACTATGCATTCCAAGAGATAACTATAGAACAAAAATTATGAAATGTCTAGGGTAGGAAACTTTGGTTAACTACCAGTTAAATGCTGTACATGAAGCAAACACATGATCTCAAAAAGAAACAGCATCTTGGTACAAGTTATAGGTTATAATGTGCTTAGAGTCACAGGAAATAGCAGGATTGTAATTTCCCTTCTACATCTTAACTCCTTGAACGCCTTAGGAACTAAGAACAAGATATCAACAACAACAGCTACTGGCATGATCCTTGTGGAGGTCTGAATAAAACTTTTGGAGTTCAATTATTCATTGAACTATCAAAAGTATTAATAGGTTTGAAGCAGGAAGGAATAGAAACATCACCATATGTCCAAATTTAAACTCCTAAGTCTAATTGGGTTTAATTTTCTCTGTTGATTTTTGGACCAAATCATGAAGAAAGTTAGAAGAAATTTTATGGCCCTAAGGAACATTTGTTAGTGAAGAAAAAAAGTTCAATCTCAGGTCATTTTAGAGACTCAAAATTATACCAAAGCATTATAAAATCCCTACTGTTCCAAAGTATAATTATTTAAGTGTTTGGAATAACTTGAGATCTACCAGTGACTGTTTTCATTATGTTTATTTCTCTACACTCATCTATGCACACTTAACCAGCCCTAAACATAACTACCACTGCTTTCTAAAGCCAAGTCTATGAGCAGAATTTAAGATCTAAGAAGGACCTACTTTGTCTACACATTTACCCCTGACTCTCCAGTACCCAGTCTAGTTTCTGGCACAGAACTAGGACTCAATAAATATTTGCTGGATAATAAATAAATGATAATAGAAATAAATACCTTTGATGAAGAGTAACTGAGGGAAAAATGAGAAAGAAATAAGATATTCTAAGTAAAGGGGACAAAAATGTGCTGCAAAGATATATCTTTTAATTATATAGAATAAATGATCTTGAAAGCAATGATTATCAAGGTGCTGCCAATTTAAATGATGCTAAGAGATTCCTGGATAAGGAAACATGGTAGCTAGATAGTCATCATGCCACACACGTTTTGAAAGTTGCTTCAAGGGTTAAGTATATTTTATAGAGCCTTGAAACTTACCCTCCTAATCTCCTCTACCACAATCAGAATTTATACTACACATCTGTAAACCATTATGGTCCAGTCCCACAGAGGAAAGGATTTCGTACAAAACTTAACTGAACTACCACAGTTCTGAACTTCACCAGAGTTTTCCTCGAACTAGCTATGTAATAGCCGCAATAGCCTATGGCTTATGACCACCCCTCCACAGTCAATTCTGCTTGCTTTCGTTTAACACAAATACCAATACCACCACAGAAATTAAAAACAATGTTAATAGAGAAGATTTTGTTTGGTGAATAGATTTTAGCTGCTCTCATGTACATAAAGGTAATGATGTAAGATACTGGTTAGATGGCCTAATGGGTAAAAATGCTTGCCAACAAGACTGATGACCCAAGTTCAATTCCTGGAACCCTCAAGGTGGAAAGAGAGAACTAATTCATACAAGTTGTCTTCTGACCTTCACAATCATGCATGAGACATAGGTGTACACACAAATACATACACACACAAAGTAAATAGATGTAACAAATTCTTGTTCTACAAAGAAATTTGTAAGCCGATAAGTTAGTATGGTCTAGTGTAAGAGATGTTTCCACCATCTATATTCATTATATATCATCATGATTTAAGGCTCAGGTACATATTTGATTTTTACATATGATTTTACATATTAATTAATAAAAATGAAAATAATATTAGCAGTGGACAAACACCTCTTGTATGTGTCATGCATTGGTTTGAGTATTATAGTCCTTTCTGTGATGGACTCATCCTTCTGAAACTATAAGCCAAAAGCTCCTTCTTTTGTAAGTTGTCTTGGTTAAGGTATTTTACTGCTGCAATGGAAAAGTAAGTAGTGAGAGAGGAATGGGTTTACTGGCTTACAAAACAGGTTACAATAACTCAAGGCTGGAACCCGAAGCTCAACCCGTGGAGGAATGCTGTTGGCTTCTGCTCTGGCTTTCTCATAAGCTCATGTCTAGCTAGCTATCTTTTATAGACCACGTCCTCACACCTGAGGTAGTGCTGCCTACGGCGGGATGGATCTTCATGTATCAATTAGCAGTCAAGACCATCATAGACATAGCCACAGACCAAGCTGATAAAGACAATCATTTGATTGAAACTTCTTTTTCAGGTAACTAAGACTATGTCAAGTCAACAACATTAATGTTAACTAGGACTGTCATCATTATCATCATATTTAGCTTCTATCTGTCATACATCAGGTCTCTTACACTCATAATGTATGTTTTATAGGTGGAGAAATAAAGGCTCATAAATCTTAGACTACTTTCCCAAGTTCACTTAAACACTAAATGACAAATAATAAGAGTCCTAATATGGGATTAGTCACCCCGATGGCTCTTGGTACTCATAGCCTGCCATAATCCCTTCTATTTGAGAATAATTTAGTGAATTGCTTCTGGAAATAGAACAAAAATTGGTCACCACTTTCAAAATTAAGTTATAAAATGACTGTGACTCACTGCCCTTGAGAAAGCCAGTTGTAGTGTAGTGAGTTGTACCATGGATCTTGGGTTTTCCAGTTCACAGACGACAAAGATCCAGGTCTGCTAACAATCATGCATAGGACCCTAGAAGCAGATCCTCTCACTGAGTGAAAATGAATGCAACTCCAACTGACACCTTGGTTATAAATTTGGGAGAACCACTAACCTAGAGGCCCTTAAGAAAGATAGTCCCAGAATTATAAACCACAGATGTTGTAAGATAAAACCGCTGTGTAAATGTATATACTTAACAATTCTCCCAGAAGGCATAGGCTGCTAAATGGAAAGGCTGATGCTAGGTGTGAGATCTCTCACCTCCAGTTACTGCTGAAGAGTGTTAGGAAGACCCTTCAGAACAACACAAGCTGGTACCGCTTCTCTTGCCCACCCATCAAAATTTGATGGTAAGACCCTGTTTCTGAAGACAGCATATACTGTGGTCATAAAATATAGAGAGATCAAGTTGGTATTAACCAGGAAGTCTATGCCTTGCTGACTAGCTGGAAAGTGTGATGTAGTTTTCTGGAGGAAAATGTCATCAGCAGTCTTACCACACTGTGAAACCTGTGAACTATAACCTCTGATTGGTTTAGCAAGATATGCCCATGAGTGCAATGATCACATGACATTTATAGGGATGACTAAGTGACTTCTGATTGGAGTTAAGGCTCATTTTACAGATGCAAACATATCCCTGATACATTAAATCTGACCCATGGTTGGTGAGCTCAAAAGTTTCAACAGTCAACTTACTACTGTTATTTGAGAAATAGTATAAGGCTTTCCTCTAAATTCCTATTTCTGTGTCTGAAGGTTAGTTTAGCTCTCAGTCCTTATCAGAGAAGCTTTGTCCGTGTACAGTGGATTGGGGGTAAAACAGAAACTCATAACATATCAAAGAGCAGAGAGAAATGTAAGTGGATTGCTAAGCCACAAATGGGTCATCTCTATCATTCCCTCCCACGTGGCTCAGGGACCATCATGCAATACAGCTTGGAAAGACTGTAAGAGTCTGACACCATTGGGGGGCTGGAGTAACACAACAGGACTACCACACTCATGAATTTATGGCAGATATGGTACCTACAAGACTTTTATAGAATAAAGCCAGTTAACATTCTAGCACAGAGGGTGGAGGAATCCATGAGCCTCCTTCCCTGACCAAAGGCTATTGATAGATGATGGTTTTCGGGTGGGTGGGGGAGGAAGAGTGAGTTTTATGCAAGAGTGTAACCTGTGGAAAGTGAACCATGCTCTGATCGAGGGCCCCATATCCTTGAGTATATTGGCATTGCAAATTGGACTGAGTAAATCAGGATACCAAAGGAGGGCATGAAACAAGGAGGGGAGGGAATGCGAAGAGATGAATCTGGGAAGCATTATGAGTTAGGGTGAATATGAAAACAAAATGCACTATTTGAAATCTGAAAGATATAGTAAAAGATAATATTACAATTATTTACTTCATGGTAGTGTAAGTTAATAGGCTAGGATTTCACTTTCAACTGTATGGCAGTGATGGTCTTCTACAAAGCTGAGGGTTGTGAAGAAAAAAAAAAGTGGATGAGAACTTGTTAGGAAACTCTAATGGGTTGCCTTTATACTCTGAATGATTGCTGGTCTGCTAGGAAAGACAAGAGGAGCACAGCTCAAGACTGTGACCAGTGGGTCCAGTTAGTGTGATGGCAGGCCTCTTCAGCTAGATGGAAGCCACGGTAACTTTGCCCAAAAGTAGCAGGATATAAGGCCAACAGTGGATGGAAATAAGATATATATGCTCAAAGGGAGCTCCTTCTAACTCACAAATAGGCTTACAGAGCTCACACAGACTGGGGCAGGCTTTGCAAAGCCCAGGGATAGCACCATGAACATTACTCCCATCATTCAACTGGATTTCCTTGGCATTTTCCACTTGCATAGTCTTTGTCAAAGTCTTCAGGAAAATCCAAAGCAATCTCAAAGATGCTAATGATGCCAGGTATCAGAAAAATGGGGGAATATTTCTAGAAAGAAAGTGTTGGTGGTTTAAAATCTGCGTTTAGTTCAAGAAATTAAAAGGTAAAATGAGTTGTATCTCTTCAGGGTGACTGAAGGTTAGGGATCCATGTTGGGCATTCAAATTGAATGTGGTAGTTACTATGGGAGACACCTGTGCAACCTCTTTCCCCCACATCTCAGAGTCACAGCAGTTCTGTATTCTTGATTTCTTGTGCTATATTACATCATCACATTATACCCCAGGTAAGCCTGGAACTCACAGACTGCCCACCATGACCCCAAACTTTTAATGATCCTCATACCTTTTTCTCTTGATAAATGATCACATCTACATAACTGTTTTCTTTTAAAAATCTGTGCTATAATTCCTTCAGGGGCAGAGTTACCTGGGTAGGGAAGCAGGGGAGACCAGCTTTGTACCTTAGTGGTTTGGGTGTGGGGAAAGTCACTGGATGATGTATGTATTTGGGCAATGGATGATGATAACAGGCCAGTTTCATAACTAGACAAAGGACAGGAGTTCTGGTATGCCCTATGTCTTCTATGTGGTTTCCTTACTGCAGAGTCTTGACCCATATCTAAGTTCCATTACAGCTTCAGTCTCTTATATTCTTCATTTAATGGGTGCCACAAGGTAGTTAGATCCCAGAGACTCTGTCTCATTATCTAAGTATGGTGCTATGTGAGATGACCATTTGCACCTGCCTATACTACCACCAAGAATCCCTCGCTTCCTTTGATTCATAGCCTCTTAGCACACACCAAAGCAGGGATCTCCAACTACCTCCTCTGTTCCTTTCCGCAATGGCCACCTTTCTCACAAATCCATGCATATCTTAAAAACCTCAGTTTACACATCATATTTCCTAAAAAAATTTAATGGTATCTGGAGACCTGTTCCCACCTTTGTTTGAGAAGCCACCTGTGTGACCCCAAATAACTAGGAATATTTCCTGTTCCTTCCTAAGCAATGTCAAATATTATTGAAATGAATATATGCAAAATACCCTGGACAATTGCTGTCATAAGATATGGTTTACTGAGGAGCAGAATAAATTGACTTATGAGGACAGCCTGAATACCTAGAATCTACAAACATGAAGAGACAAGATGCTGATGTCAAATGGTCAAAATCAACTCTGCTTCTTCACCATACATGTGCCACTAAAGACTCATCCTGCTGGTATTGGTGGTGTGCACCTTTAATGCCAGCACTTGAGAGGCAGAGAAGGAGTTTCAACTAGCCTGCACTACATACAGAGTGAGTTCTAGGATAGCCAGCACATTCAAGCTACACAGAGAAACACTGTCTTGAAAACCAAACCAAACCAAACCAAACCAAACCAAACCAAACCAAACCAAACCAAACCAAACCAAAGATTCTTTCGTAATCTCTGTGGCAATATAGAAAAGCTCAGCAATGAGTGAGCCACAAAGACCCTAGACGCTGAGTGAGTGCAGAAGTAGTAGAAGTAGTTTCTGTTCCAGATTGTTTGGAGTTAGTGCAGTGGGACAGTAAATCCTGCAAGACCACCTTTCTTCAGGTTGTAAATCCTTCTAGGTAAGCTCTATGCAATTAGGAAGCACAAGGGATACGTTCCTTTGACTTGACTCATCAAAATGGTGTGTGTGTGTGTGTGTGTGTGTGTGTGTGTGTGTGTGTGTGTGTGTGTGTGTATGTGTGTGTGGGTATGTGCATGTGTGTGTGCATGTGGTGTGTGTGTGTGTGTGTGTGTGTGTGTTTATCTATCTGTGTGTATTTTCTCCATTTCAGGAAAACCCGGAAAACTGGCATTCCTTGACAGTCACAAAGCCCTCGCTGGAATCCAGCAACATGGACGGTGTCACTTGATCCTCTGCAACAACTTTGCCACATGGAGTTTTCTATTCTTATTTTGGAAGGCCATGTTTTTGTGGTTCATGTCTCAGTTCGTTAGGTGTATTTTTGGGAAGTGGAGGCTTGTATTGGGGGCTTTTAATGAGTGGAAGAGTCTTGGTAGGATAGAGAGAGACACACTTGAAATCCTTGCAGAGATTAGGATCAAAGGTATATGCCATTTAATATTCCACCACAAATGACTAATTTTCCAGGGCTCAAATCTTGGAATTCATAAATATGTGGACTCCACTTTATAGCTAGGATCACTGAGGTCTAGGAGTTCTACTTGTCTACCAAGAGTGCTACACACATGCAAAGACGCCTTCTCTGCTTCTCTGGCCAGTAGTTCCTCCTCTTCTCCCAAACTCACCAAAGGAGAGTGAACTGAAGTGGAACACCTCAGACATGAAGCTTCCTAGGCAACAGGTCCAGTATCTCACCTCAACACTAGTTTAATGAAGTAGATTAAATGTGTAATGTTTCTGATACTGTACTGGGTGCGTAACAAGTAAGCCAATCTCCAGACACTAAGATGCTTTCATTTATCAGAAGACACTTCAGGCTGCATCGAAAGTTATATTTATGTATTTTTGTTTCACAGTGAAGCTTTATTTGAGGTTAATAATACAAATCAGTTCATTTACAGTAAATCCTCTTATATTTGGAAGAGGGGAGAGAAGGGTGGGTGATACAGAGGAGGCAGCTTGAATCAGCCAGGAAGCAGAACATTATAATGATTGTAGAGAGATGACATGTTTTTAAAATTTATAATTTATCTGGGAGCTACAACAAAAAGAATGCAAAGCTTTGCAGCTGCTGAGAGGCAGAGCAGTTCAAGTAGGATTTGCCAAAAGGGCAGATGGGAAGCAGTGTGATTGCCTTACAATCTTAAGTGCTGTCTATCCTGTATTGCCGTTTACTCTGCAATTTGTACTTGGGAACGATGATGATGATGACGACGACGACGACGACGACGACGACGACAACAACAACAACAACAACAACAACAACAACAACAACAAAACAACCACAAAGTCTAGCAAGGAGTCCATTTGAACACGTTTAATAGAAATCAGATTCCCTGACCTGATCTCCAACAATGTAAACTCTGCAATTCCACAGAGCCTCTTGGCTCTGGGAAAAATAAAGGCTTCACATGTTGTTATAAATTCTTGCCTTTGGGGACCCTCTTCCATCCAGCTCAGACTGGATCAAATATTTAGAATGTATTTTGGTGGAGTCTCCGTTAATGAGGTTTCGTCACAGAACCTGGGGTGTGGTCTTGTTCTCATATAAGGAACAAAACGCTCTGTAGAAGTCCTTCCAATCCTGACTGCACTTTTCAATAGCTTTCTTGTTTCTATTGAAAATGGTTGAAAGAGAACTGTTACTTACATAAAGAGTTATGTGGCTACTCTTAAGTTTTATGGAGTGCCAGGTGCAGGATTAACAATGTGGTCAACCAATGGTCCCTATCTGGCCTCTTGGAGTTGAAGACCTACTCAATAAGCAGATGTTGCACAGAGCAATGTATACTAGGATGTGTAGTATGTTATGGCCATATCTGCAATATGTTATGGTCAAAATTACAAAGAGAACCCCTGGGTACTCTGAAAGTATGATGGAGATGCTTAATTACAATGAGCATGCCAGAACAGTCTAGATAAAAGTCATGGGACAATAGCATGGGGATGGATTATTCTTCGTTATCTCAATCATGACCATGTCTTGCCCTATTCTTTGATAGAGAGTTCATAAACTTTTTTTCATGATGAATGCTTGTAACACAAAGTTGAATAAAGTACATCCCATGACAAAGGAGAAGTGGGTGAATGAACTCAACACTGAACCGGGTACTGGCTTCAGATCTGTGTCTGTCACCCAGCAGCTTGAAAGTGTGGGTACAAGTGAGTTATTTCCCTTGGCTTCATTTCTTATATTTCCAATGAGATATTAACAGAATCTACCTTATGGGATTGAACTGATATGAGGATTAAGTGAACCTATGCAGGTTCATTCTTAGAACAGTCTCCGGACAAGGGCTTTACATGAAAACATAATAAGGACTCTGTACACCAGAGGGAAAGATGATGACATCAGACACTACTGGAGGGAGAGTGCTACATGACTAAAGGACTGGGACTGTAAACAAGGGAGCCTGTGTCTTATTGGAACAGAGTTCCTAAATGGGCTTCAGTATTGTCCTCCATGACAATGGAGCAGAAAGTTCAGGCTTCCCTGCCAAATCCAGTCACGATTTGCTACTACAGTAGTTAATAACTGGAAAGGAGAAACTAATACATTGAGGAAAACATAAAGAACTCACCAAATAAAAACCGGATGGACTCAGCTCAAACAATACAAAGGGTCAAGTCTTTACTCCATTTGTCAAGCTAACTTTTACTGCCTCTGTGTCTCCTAAACTTTTTTTTCCACTGTGTGATCACAGCTTGAGTATTTCCATTTGTAAAGTCAATCCAACAATCTTTATCTAATGAGTGATTTCTACTCGGAGAAGGCAATTCTGTGCACCAGAACACACAAGTAGGCTGCCCATTCTCCTTGCATTCAATAGATCAAGCTTCCTGTTCTCCATACAAACAGGTATCGTATGTGATATTGTAGCAAGAACCACAAGGACTTACAGGAATAAAGTAAGCATCCTCCAAATGGAATTTGAGGGATGCTGTTGGGATGCATGGTAGATTTATAATGCAAAACAACAGTAAATCCATTCTAGGATCCTTCTATTGAAATAAAATTCCAAAAGCAACATTAGAAAGCTGCAAAGAAGTTTGGAAATGTTTGCCCAAGGAAGAGGGTGAACTAAAAAAGAATCGTACTCCATGTTAGGTTTCACATTTCTCCCGCTCAGTAATGACATAGAGAATTAATTCTAAACAGAATATTCCAACATTGTCTGCAGGGGGAAAAGGCCTTCCAAATTTTTGTTGCCATGTGAGAAAATTTAAAGCTAATTATGTTAAACTGGGTCTAGTGAAATTTGGCATGGGTATAACTTGGCTTTGGAGAAAATTCTGAAACAAAACTCAGAGACAGGTGTAACATTCCACACATCAAATTGGCAAAGATAGTATTTAATAAGAAAAAGATGCCAATTATGGTGAAAGAAAATAAATACAGAAGGTGCTGGGACCAAGGGAGTTATTTTATTTTTTTTAAATGTTGAGATGAATTATCCATTTCTCATTAAATGTATTTCTTTAATATGTAAGTAATCAGGAACCAAAATGTTGCCCTAATAGCAGAAGACCCAGAGGCCCCTCCTTCATGTTATGCAGGCGTGCATGCACTATAGAAGACAAATGGAAAATGGAACAAGCTGTCTACTTGTTTCTCAATGACTTAATGGTAGCCCCAATTTGTTGGGTGGATGTACAAGTGTTCATCTATCCACTGATGTTGCCTATTCTTAAACAACTATTTTATGCTACTCCATTTTACACACACACACACACACACACACACACACACAAGCATGCACATAATTGTGTAATAGACTTCTCTTTTGTAGTACACCATCATTTAGAATGTTATAACCTATCACTATGATCATCTGTTGAATCTCTGAAGATATCATGGTATGCTATGAGGAATAGGAAAGTAAATATTCTTTCTATTGAAAGTCTGAAAATATTTGTAGAAATGGCAAATAGATGACCTAATATAGTATGGGAAAGATATGAGTAAAGAGACAACTGTGATATCAGCTGGTGTAATAACTGAGGGTATTTAACCAGTTAATGGACTAGATAGATGGTCAACCAGAACATGAAAGATGCCCCAGCATGCTGACCTAGTAGAGAGCCTTCCGATACAGCCCTAAGTTTTTAAGGAGAAAGAGCTAGCCATATCCATCTTCTCTACTTGGAGTTGTTACCCAGGTCTGTTGCAAGAAGCACAGTAAGAGTATTCAGGTTTTAATTTATAATTAGCCATTTTCCAGGAATTGATAACGTTTGCATGGAAAATGTGCCTCAAAGGTCCATATTGCTCTACAAAGTGGCACTACTGAAAGGGAAGGAACCTTAAAGAGTAAGGGCCTAGTGGGAAGCCTGTTGATTATCCTGGACACACCTTTGAATGGGATAGTGTTACTGGCACTATCTCACATTGTCTTTTCTTTTGTGGACTTCTGAGGTGAACATTTATGGGCCACCTCATGTTCCTGGCAGGATGTGCTGATTTGTTTGTGTTCCCAAAGCCATGGCTTGGAAAATAGACTGGAATCTCCAAAATAAATCTTTTATGTAAATTCTCACTCTCGTTATAATGATAGAAAACTGCCAAGTGCAGACTTTTCCATCCACTTGCTGTGTCATATGATAAAGTTTTCATAACAGGATCTACAAGGTAGCTGTATGGTTATCCCCACTGTATGTATCACGACACTGAACTAGAGAGGTCAAGCAACAAGCCTAGGCCTTAGAGATGATAGCTGACAGACACAGGATCAAATTCATGGATTGCTCATGTTCTCTTTTACAAAAAATTCCCTAATGCACAAACTTAGTATGTGTGGTGGAGAAAGAGAATGTATGTAAGGAAACGTGTGTGTCAGGGAGAGAAAGTCATGTGGTGTGACAGAGTATGTGTGAGAGGCAATATTTGTATTTGTGTGTGTGTGTGAGAGAGAGAGAGAGGAGATAGAGATAGAGAGACAGAGACAGAGAGACAGAGACAGAGAGACAAAGAGAGTGTAAGAGGGGTTATGTTTGCAAGAGTGGGTATGTAGAAAAAGGTGTTTGTGTGAATGTGTGTAAGAGAGGATGTGTGTGAGATTGTGTGTTTCTATTTTAAGATTATACATGTAAGGCAGAAAAAATATTTGCCTCAATTATGATGGGAAATTGAAAGCTACAACAACAAGAAAAATATATGGAGGAGAGGAGCTGGAGACAGCGGTGGAATTTTCCATTTAGATTTGATTTTGAGATGGCAGCAGGGGAAGAGGGTGATGGTAATTATTTGATGACCAGACAGCATTTTAGGAGAAAGGAACACCGAGGGCATTTCAAGATGAGCACACCTCATTTCAGGAGATGGCAGGAGATTAGTGCATGACGAGTCTCTGCGACAGAAATATCATCATCCTTGTGAATGGATCCAGAAATGAGAGGGAAGGAAAATGTTAAGCTTGTAACAGATAGTTCAGGGCAATGGGGTGACTGTGCTGAGAGAGCAAGTAATTTAGAATAGAAAGGAATAAACCAGAGGTGCAAAAGAGAGGACCACAGAGAAAGGGGAGGAGAATGCAGTGAGACAGAGACTGATTGGGGGATGTTTACTATCAAATGTTATCAATAAAGAAAGGAAAACAACAAGAAGCAATTGAAAAAATCTACAGTCAGGATAACCAAAGATGTAAGGAGGGGCAGCTGTGTGATGAAATTGAAAATTAGGCGCTGAAGAACTCAACAGATAACTTCAGAGTTGGAGCAAACAAAAGCATCATTTTTTAACTTGATCTTGTCTTCCAATGCCAACTGCATTGAAAAGCCAATTGTTTGACTGAAATCATAGTCCAACTTATAGTACAGTGCGTGGTCATGCTTATAGTCTCAGACCAGGATAGAAGTCTGAACCACCCTGGGATGGATAGTACTACTATAACTATGAGAATAAGATAAAAAGAAAGAAAAGATAAAGAAAGAGAGAGAGAAAGAAAGAAAGAAAGAAAGAAAGATAGATAGATAGATAGATAGATAGATAGATAGATAGAAAGATAGAAAGATAGAAAGATAGAAAGACAGATGATTCTGGATGTGGTAGCACATACTTATAATCCTAGTACTGAGAGGCTGAGGAGGGAGAAATGCCTTGAATTTGAGGTGAATATAGACTACAGAGCTACAGAGAAAATTTGATCTCAAATAAATAAATAGACAAATGAGTGAAGAAGAATTAGGAGGAGAAGAAAGATGAAAGAAGGGAGGAAGGTAAAAAGGGAAGGATGAAGGGGGTAAAGAGCAGGTGAGAGACAACAAGTGGATAAAAGAACAAGACCGAAAGACAGCATAGTAGGTAAGCCCATCTCTAAGACAACACTATATGGAAAAATGTTCCCAGGACTTCCATGATTCAGATCTTGTTAAGAAAATGAAGCCAGCAAAATAAAAGTCCAATAACAATATAATAAACTGCCACAGAGAGAGGGGAAGAGAGGAGCAGGCATAATCAGAGAACCTAACAAACTAGGGACCAAAAGAAAATCACTTCTCTATCCCAGCAACACTCCTAGGCTTTCTTTTCAAGGATCCAAGTTCAGAATCTGGTTTCTGCCCAGGGTCCCTGGGTCTCCTCTAGGTGACTACCATCAACTATTTGTGGATGGCTCTTCTATGGAAACCCATGTGTTTTTATTACATTTATGTGTTCATTAATTGCTGGCTTAGCTGTTAAGCTCTTGGAAGTATAAGTTGCGTGTAGATTCCTGTCGTGTAGGTGGGAGTAAATCTTTAATAATGGCTAGTGGATAAAGAGACATCTAATTGCCACTAGATTAAAGCAGTGTTTCATTAGGTTCTTCAAGTTGAATAAGGAGGAAATATTGGTTTTGATAGAAGGAAAAAATTTCATGTTTGAAATGGATGAGTATGTCTTCTGGCTAAGTGATAAAGTTGGTTAAACACCTGTGCCTTAGAGTAGCTCACATCCTCAGTGTTCTTCAGTGATGTCTTTCATATCCTGGCCAGCATAGATTGGCACATTCATTATGATGCCTTTCCAATAAGGGGCAGTGATATTTCTTGTTCTATACAGTCAGTGTGGCACAACAATATCTCAACACATTGAGAAAAGATATCCTGAGGGATGGGTACTTCATTTTGATTCCCATGAAGGCTCTACATGTTCAGTGATCAAAGCACAGCATACTTGTTCCAATTCTAATCCCCTCAGCTATCAGTTTCAAGGTCCTAGAGATGGGATGCATTTGCTCTAGGAAATAGGTTATTCGTCTACAAAGTAGGGTAGATAATAGTAGTTCATTTCTCAGAGCAGCATTAATATATCATTAAGACAGTACAAGCAAAATATTCAGTGTAACGAACTGGCAGAAAAGAAGGGTGAAGTATAATTTACTATCATGATAGAACTAATTCTTATTTATGTGTTCCTAAAACTCGTGTTCATTTCTACCATGTTTATGCCCAAGAGGGCAAATTATTATTAAAAAAATGCAGTATACCTCCAGCTGCATATGTAGCAGAGAATGTTCTTGTTGGGCACCAATGGGAGGAGAAGCCCTTGGTCCTGCCAAGGCTGGACTCCCAGTGTAGGGGAATGTCAGGTCTTTGGGGACGGGGAACAAACACCCTTATAGAAGAGGGGGAGGGGATGGTATAGAGGGATTATTGATGGAAAACTGAGAAAGGAAATAACATCGAAATGTGAATAAAAATTTCCAATAAAAAAGAAATGCAGTACGCAAGTCACAGATCACCCTTGAAAGTACAGGACTTGTTTCAAACTAATAATCTGAACATTTCAAACTATTTTCTCTGCTCTACATATCTGTATATAGACACCTTAGAACAAGCATATTTTTGTCTTTAGAGGGGAGTAACTAATTAATGATTTCTTTTTTATGGAACAGCCCAGTGAGAAGGTACACCATACCAAACAGTGTATGAGAAGGCTTGATGCAGTATAGAATGCCATTTCATTGATGGGCTTGATTTCCTTATAGATGAGATCTTGAGATGCATCTGAGAATAAATTCTTTTGTTCAAGGGTGAAAATGGTACCAAAATCCACTTTTCCCCGGTTTCATTGGTGACTCCTACAAGAAACAACCCTTTCCAATGACTGCTTCTTAAGCGATGTTCTCAGACAATATTTTGTCAACTTGTCAGTTGCTCAGTTTAAGAACACCTCCGTGGCACAGCTGTCTGTAGTTTACAGAAGAACTCACTGTGCTGGATATATTAAATCCACCAGGTGCATCGAAAGAAGCCTTGTTTACGCAAAGGACTTGAGGATATGGAGAATGTATTCCTGATACTCTGACACACTCTGATTTTGACAAAAAACTTTTGACTATGGAATTACAAGTAGTGTTGAGAAAGAAGTGGTAGCATTTATACTTCGATATTACTTCGATATTCATTGAAGGATGTTCTAACGTTAGAAGTGCTTGTCTCCACAAAGTACCTGAACTAATCACTAAGTGTTCTTAGACTTCCATAGTGATAAAGACTACCATGTTCAGCCGTCATTAAGAGAATTACCATACAATCCATCAATACCATTACTAAGTGAACACACAAGAGAAATGAATGCAAATATCCATGTCAAAATACAGGAATGGGCACAGCATTATTCAAAGTAGCTCAAAGCTAGAAACCCCTTAAAATCCCATCAGTCAGATGAATGAATGCTTTACATTATGTCCTTACAGAGAAGTTTTTGCTCATAAAGGAAAACAAAGACAAGATTATTATGACAACATGAACCTGAACCAGGAATACATGCTAACTCAAAAGAAGGCACATGTATACTATGGTTCCGTTTCTGTAAAATGTACAGAACAAGTAATTCTATAGATAGAAAACACAAGAGAGCTTGCCAAGGACTTGGGGGAGAGTCAAAACTGTGACTGGTTTAAGTATAGAATTTCTCTGGGGATGGTGATAAGATACTTAAAAGTGCTTATAGCAACAGCTGTATAGCTAAATGAATATAATAAAAATTATTGAAGTGAACACTTTAAGCAGGTGAACTGTACAGTATGTGAATTTTACCCCAATAAAGCCATTATCTGAGAAAAAGGACAGCTCATGTGGAGTATGTATAACAAGTGACAGACTGTCCCCAGTGACTCTCCTTGGCAGAGGAGACGGTGCAAGGCTCCATGCTGTGATGCCTCTGAGATTCATATCAAATCTAGTTCTACCTGCTCGGGGTTGTCAGAGTAAACATAAGATCCCTAAGAATGCAATTGGCTTCTGACTACATTCCAAACTCCAGCTTCACAACACCCGTCACCTACTTCTAACTGTTCTTCCTCCCTCCTCCCAGAGCCCAGATAAATGAATCACTATTCAAGAGTTAGTCCCTGCTCAAGTCTCTCGAGCTTTTCTTGTTTTTAGATCCTCTTTGAGAGAGAGAGAGAGAACGGGTCTCTACCATTGTAGTGTATATATCACTAGTATTTGTGTGGTGGTTTGAATGAAAAATGTCTTTTATAGATGTGGGGAACTTAAATATTTGATTCCCACTTTGTGGCATTGTTTGAGTTCTTTACTGGAAGAAGTACCTAACAGGGACAGGAATTTGAGAGCACATGGCCTTGACCTATGTCTACTTCACTCTCTTTGTTTGTGCTTATAGAGGTTGTGGACTCTAAGTTTCCTCTTTCTGCCCCCATGCCTGCTGCTTGCTGCAATGCCTCTTCACCACAATGGATTCTTATCCTATAGAACTGGAGGACAAAAAGGTCTCTTCTGTTTACTTTGCTTTTGCTTTTGGTCACAGTGTTTTATCAAGCAGCCGTAGAAAAGATACTCATACAGTTGGTACACTTCATAGGTATGCCCTGCTCTCTCCTTTGCAAGCACTACATCCTTAACATAACTTCTGACATTCATTTTGCACACTCTGTTCTAACACTGCTTCATAGTCTCAAGTCCTAGGCAAAAGGACTTCTGTGTAGGAGTAAATATGCCCTATATTCTCTATCCAGAAGCCTTCACACAGAATTGTGACATATAAGCTATCCGTCTCTGGAACGTGGGCAGCTAATCTCCACTGCTTCTCTCACTGATAGGAAGGCATGTGTTCTTATTTCATGCACAGAACAGTTGAGTGTTTAAGCCACGGGCTAGGGAGCATACTTAAATATCCCTACCCCACTAACATATGTAACAACTTGAACCCTAACTCGGAGGGTGGCCCTCAATTTCCAGCTCTGCATCCATAAGCAGAGGTGAAGACAGCAACAAGATCTGAAGACAGACTCCACAGTAGATGAGAGTATGTTCTAGAAATTCATCCAAGAGGTTTTGCTGGAAGGAAAATACAATATAAAGTATGTATCCTTGGCCTTGCCGATAACATCCATCCACTTCAGCCCCGGCCCATCCTGTTTGCAGAGCTCTCCAGCGTGACAGACCCACTGGCCTACTGGTACCAGACAGACTCCGCAGTTGCTAAGTGCTGATCTGGCACAACAATCCAAGTGTGGAAGTTCCTTTCTCAGGATCCAGACTATAGATGAGGTGGGAAGGCAGTGGGAGAGCCTGGAAAACACCATTCAATCCTTTTTCCATTTTACTTTGACAGTATGAGCTGATTTGCTGGGTATCTGGAATAAAGTTGATATTCAACACAAGTTTGGCGTATTGATAAAAAAAGACTCTATTGTATTTATTCACTCCTCTCAACTTCCCCCTCCCTTTTTCTTTCAAATTTCTCTCTCTCTTATTTTTTTTCCAAAAACTGCAAATCACTTTGGCTTTTTTTGAAGTCAGCCATAGCTGGAGCCATTTCATTTATATTTATAGCTAAATCCCAATGCCATGTACTCTGCACATGATTAATTCACAGAGGAAGGGCTCTGAAGTTGGGATGTTTTAAGTAAGTACAAAGCAGGGCAGAGTTTAAAAATGTTAGCTCAAGCCAATAATTTGAATATTTTTTTTTACAGTTTGAAATCAGACAGTCTCTGTTGAAAAATTTATGATCTCTTAGAAAACTAAATTTTATATAGAAATGGAAAATATTAATCCTATGTTAACTAGACTGAGGCGAGAGGCTGAATCACAACCTAAAACTTTATGTCTAGCTTCTTTGAGCACAACCTTAGCAGTGACGTTTCTCAGAACTCCTGCTGTCAGAAAGTGACAACATTATTTGACCTAGAGAACAAGCAAAAGTTAGAATTGCACTTTTATCTGGATTATTCTTCAAGATGGGGCATTTAAATTTGTCCCAAAGGGTCCCTGAAAACATATACTGAAGTCTAACTGTTCAGTGTGTTGAAAACTTTTATTTTCCTTTCTATTTTACTATTATTTTCCATGTATGAGTGAACTGCCTGCATGTGTAAGGACTGCATATGTGCCTAGTGCCCTCAGAAACCAGAAAAGGTGATGGGTTTCCTAGAACTGGTGTTTTGGATGCTTATGTGATGCCATGTGGATGTTGAGTGTTGGGAACCAAATCCGAGGGCCCTCTGCAAGAGCAGCAAGTGAATACAGACCTGTTGGCATATTTTAACAATTATATGTGTGCATTTAAGAGAGACATAGAGAACATTAGATCCAAGTGCCAAACTCTTCTCATAATGTGACATCATGACGAGTCTTACATACCTGTGTAAATTAACACACAAGATTCCTTATATCTGCTTTAAGACTTCTCAGAGACTCTGGAAGTTGCTATAGATTCAGACCTTCTGCATCTCCACAGTACCACTCACAAACCTCTTTCCCCATCTGCAGCTCTAGGATGCCAACTGTATGTCTACTGGAGGGCTCACAGCAGTGCTTCTCTGCAGAATCTCTGCACTGCTGTTAGCTCTATTATTGCTACAAGAGTTTAGAGAGTCATATAAATTCCTACAGATATGCTAGTAATTAATGTTATGCCATCGAAGCCTGAACAAATCATGGTTATTTCAAATAGTATTTTAAGGAATTGCTAAAACTCATGACTGAAATTGACTGAGAATATATTTGTTTTAAGAAATATTTAGCTCTTCTTTCTATGGCCATGGCCTGCTAGGTAAGGTGTTTCTCTTTGTCCTCAAGAGATGCACTGCTCTTTGCTTTAACTTCAGCAGTCAGAGCCCATGACGAGGAGAGCATATCTTGGAGGGTCAGCAATATTTCTTCTACATGTTGTCCTGGGACACACAATCTAGTCAACTGTTCTACAAAAGTTGTACCTGCTTTTGAAATGAACACAAGGACACTTCTTAGTTGGTCCCATGGACCAAGAACTAGTCTTCATTCTGCCTTTTCATTTTGTTTATCTTGCCTTCATAGGTAGGCTCATAATGAAGTCTGAAACCTGGAGAATTGCCCTCAAGGAGTGCCATTTGGAATAGGGATGTGATCATTCTTCCCTTGACTTTCCCATGAGCAGGTGTAACAATGATCTTGTTGTCATTTTATCATGGAAGAAAAATCACCATCATTCACCCAGATGCACATGGCCACTCAATCCTGATGAGGGATTTCAAGAAGCTCGTGATTTTATTCATGAGGTAGCATGGCATAATCATGAATGTGTTGCTAGGATACTTGTTGCTCTAAAAGTCTTGTTAACCACTGAGTCTCAAGAATAGAGGCTGCGTATTCTTATTTTTTCGCTTTGCTTTCCTTTCAGTTAACCATGACTGACTGCAGTCCCCAAAATATTAAAGAGAACATTCCTGAAATAAGTCATTTATATGGTTTAAATTGTATATCATTATTAGAAAGCAGGGTTGAGTCTAACTTCTCCTACTCCATCCCATGCAGAACGTAAACCATCATTTCACTCAGCATATCTAGGTTGTAATTCATGAGTCACCCAGGACTGTGTCTACCAGAATGACTGTGGTAGTGTCCTGGCACTTGTGTTCAAGTGACCCTTAATTTACTTCTCAATGGTCTCAAAGTACAAGAATAGTTAGTGATGCTGGCAAAAAGGACATGCCAAAGACAAGTCACAGTGTGCTCTAGAAGAGGTGGACGTTTGTAACTTCACAAAGAAAAGATACGAAATCAGATAGATGCCAGGGCTTCTGAAATCTGTGGCAAGAGAAATCTAGTTGTTAGATTGTCAAGTTTTTCTTGAAACCATACAAGCTGGTGGTTATTTCTTAGTCAAGATAGAAAAATGTATTGTCTGTATGAGTACACACAGTAGGACTCACCATACATATAGGGCTGAGTCCTACCTATGGCTTCTGGTGTTCATGAGAAATTGCGAGCATGAAGTAGTGTTCTCAAATTCTCTCTTTAATTTTATTTGAAAACAGTGTCTCATCTAGCCCAGGCTGTCCTAAACTTCATTGCCTAAGTCGATAATTATCTTGAACTCCAGATATCCCTACCTCTCCCTCTGAGTGGGGAGATAGCAGTCGTGCACTGTCAGATTATTTTTTTGAGGAGTATTACAGCTCAGCCCACAGCTTTCTTCATGCTAAGTAAACACTCTATTAAATGAGTTAGATCCTCAGCCCAAACAATTTTTTAAAGGAATATAGTTTAAAATGAGACATTTAGGATTCTAGAAGCCTGAAGAAACAAACAAAACACACACCTGAGAAGTTAAAACCTACTTTAAACAACTTGATCTATCCAAAGACCAGACTATCAAGAAGGAGCGCATAGAGAGTGCTCTGTTGTAGGGTTAGATACCTGGAGAAGTCTGCGCTTGTGATGGGCAGGCTATCTCTATCTTGTGTGCTCCTTAATAGACCCCTATTGCCCCAAGTGCGTGGTAAAGGAGGTGTTGCCCATTGTTAGCTCATAAGTCACTTCTGGGAAGCCATTACCCTCCTAGGGGCTTCAGGAGCACCTCGAAAACTCCATCTGTTTGTGGGCTTTGATAGAGAAAAAGTGGTTTAATGAAGCCATCTCTGAAGCATGCCAGGTATGAGGCTGAACGCCTCAGTTACTTGCACATTTTAAGGGACCGGGGCCACTTCAGTGGCTGCTGATTATATTCAGTCATTCATGCAGCTCCCCTGAGGACACGGTTTTTATTTTTAGAGAAACCTCTACTCGCTGACTGTCGGGAAAGAAACACTCAGGAGGAGAATCAGCAGTCACTTGTTTCAGTAAACATTGAATATAACATATGCCTCTCAAGTAATGTGTATCCAAACATACAATTTACAAATAATTAACATCATGTTAATTAGTCACATTAATTTATGCCACTTTGTGGAATTATTTCCTCAGAGTGTTTAGGAACGCTGCCAGGAGCTTGAGCCAAACAGTGTGAAAATGTGTCTGAAGTTAACTGTTGTGAGTGGCTGTGAGACACAGCTTGAACAAGTTGTCCTGGGGCCCCGCAGCATATTAGAAGCTGCCCCGACTTTCCAGCTAAAGAAAATGAGACACTGCCTCTTGTTTCCTGATTCATGCCTCTGTCACTTTGTGCTTTCTGCTCAGTGTTGCTGGATGCCCAGTATCTAAGATATGCTGGTGGGTACAGCGAGGGAGCCAGGTTGCGTTTTATATACAGCAATATCATCCTGACAACAGATGTCTTCAGATTTGAAAACAACAGCAACAATCGATGACTAGGAATTATTCCCTTTAAGCAAAGCTCTGAGAATAGAAAATTGCAAAAGCAGTGTGCCAATGTTGCAAGACAGCTTCAGGTCTTATCTAGTTATCTATTATTTTTATACTAACTTAGTTATTGGGGGGAGCACACATAGGGTGGCCAGAGAAGAACTTGGAAGAATCTCCTTCAACCATGTGGGTCTCTGGGGAGATCAGACTCAAATCATTAGGCCTGACAGCAAGCTCACCGGCCTTATCCATTTTAAAAACTTTGGCATCATCTCAAAGACTGAAACCCAGTCTCCAACAGTGTGTCAAGAAAGAGGAGAAACTAGCCAGGCAGCTCAGACATAAGAGGGGGAGCTGTACAGAGAAAAGAAGCTCTTAGAGTGGGCAGCAGGGAAAACAAACAAAAGCAATTGCAAAATGATCTGAAACTAAGAGAACAGCTGTGGGAACATGGCCTTTCAGTGGACCTGTCAGGGTAGGGTGAAGGAGAAGGCTGGGCTGGCACTAATGTAAGAGCTAGCACAACATGCTGTGCCTGATCTTTGTAGACTGCTATAGGCTATTTTATTGGGGCAACGTATTCAATCATAGACAATGAAATTCGGTTCCCTTCCTTAGACTTCTCAGTATGAATTGCAGATATGACCAGACAAGACACAGAACCCATCATTACTGTTTTTAAAGAAGTCATATGAAGTGGATTGCTCAGTATAAATTGATCATAGACACAAAGGCCGAAGTCTTTAAATCTACAACTTATTTTTCACAAGATCAAATATGAAACCAAAACCCCTACATGAAGGTTAATTCAGATAAATATGTGAATGCCAGATTGTAAGGAATCAGGTAAGAGGTGGACATCATGGATAACAGAACATGCTCCTTCAGAAGAGCCGAGTCTCTACATTTGTGAAAATAATATTGAATTGGTTGTTAGTGCTTTTTAAACCTCTGAACCCCTGCTTTGTCTATTTATGCAACACAGGCCATTGTAAGGGCCTTTACCCCATGAGAAATATAGAATGTGTCAGGAGACAAAATGAAGGACAATGAGAAAGGAGGGCCCTAGGGACACAATGGTAATTTTAATACCCAGCAGCACACAGACTTGTGAATTACAACCATTCTGTGAAGAGGCAGGTATATGCATGAGGAAATGATAGATAGTACACCACCAATGTCAATACTTACATAGAAGTGAAGCCCAGAACTGTGTTGTGAAATCCAAGGAAATCATGATCCATTTAAAGTGGGAGAAAGATTCATGGAAGACAAGTCCTTTCCCCAGTATCTGTTCCTAGCCCTCTTCGGGGAGAGTGTTAGGGCTCTGTTTCCATGTAGACACGTTGATTGGCATGTAGGTAATTTATGCATTGGAAATTTTTGACTTATTGGCATGAGAACCATGTTGGATTATAATTTCCTCCCAAATTCTTGGTTAATAACAATAAATATTGAGTGTTACTTTATTTAGGGCCTATTTGATTCACTTTAACTTTTATCCAATTTGGTTCCCCTTAATATTTATCCAATAATGTTCCAGAATCCCCAAGATGTGAATACATGAAAGCTCTCCCCTAATATCCAGGAGACTATTGAGAATATAAAAGCAGCAAAAAAATCATCCCAGGGTTTCAGGATATTCTGCAACTTCAAAGAGACCCGAATGAAATCTCTACCTATTTTGCCCAAACTGAAATTGCACTCAGCAGGAGCGGGACTTCTCCCCATGCAGAAATCTGAAAATGCATTTGAAAACGTAGATCCATATTTTAATTAAAAGGGGCCATTCTGAGCCCAGCATGTGCAAGTGTAACATTAATATTTGTGACACTCGCCATGGGGGACAAGGGGCAAAGAGGGTCTTTCACAAGCAGTTGGAAGTCAAGGTTGATCTTTCTTGAAGTCCAGAGTCTCACCGACATGAAGGGGTCTGCTCTTGCTTCAAAGTGATACCCAAGAACAAGGGGCACTGATGAAAGGTCTAAAGATCCATTAGGGTGACTGTGCAGGGCTCAGAGTTTAAGCAGTGAAGAGGTCTGGTGAAGAAAACATGCCATGGAAATGCACGAATATAGCAGACCATGTGTGACAACCACCACCTACCCCACCATCGCACAGTGCATCCGTGAGTGATGTTACTTCGCAAGCACACAGATTGTAAAACCAGACCCATTTGCTTCCTGTGCTCCAGGAAGCACCCAGGCCTACCAAATTTCAGTAGCTTTTATAGGGATTATTTGTTTAATGGCAGAAACAACCGTTGTCAAACAGTACCACGTTAAGGCATTTTACAGAAAAGTGACTATATTAAGCCAACTCGTTCCATCTCCTCGGTGCTGTAATACAATGATACAATGGCTGGCAGCCAGCTGTGGCCTTCTCAACATTGCTGGTTTCATAAACATGCATATTTAAAACCTAGGAGCTTAAAAAGTCACATGTGTAGATGAATTAAATTTCCTATGTCAAGTGGATTGTTTCATTTCCTTAAGGAGAAGGTTGGCTGTTCTTCAAGGAGACACACTTTAAAAATGGGGTCTGGCTTCTTAAAGGTTGGGCTTCACAATGACTTACTTCTTCACTCCCATTTCAGTTTTAAATATTCCAGGGTATAAGAGGAAGAAGGAGAAAGGGCAGGCAGGTATTTAGAACTTATGCCAAACTCCTTTGTTGGTTAGAGCTGGCTAGGCGAGTCCCAGGCAAAGAAGCTCAATATTAAATTCCACTAGAACTAACCAGTCCAATGTTGCATGTCTGCTCCAACCAAGCACATAACACAGACAATAGAGCGTTAATAACAAATAACTGAATTTTAAATTTTGTTTAATCACTATAAAATGGACTTAAAAACCGAAGCAGCTATAAGCACAGCAGTGCCAAATTCACCATTACATTAGCTTTAAGACTAGGAAGAGAGGAGGGAGGGGCACTGTAATTGAGATATAAAGTAAATAATTTTTTTTAAAAAATTAGACTATGTTTATATTGAACTGCTATATAGCAGAAGAGATAGCATTGTTTGAATCCTATGGTTTGTTCTGGAATGTTCTTTATGGACCATTGAGTATGTATGTCCAGCTGGTGGTGCTGTATTGGAAGGTTGTGGAACACATAAATAGGATGTAGCTGGAGGAGGCAGGCCAATGGGGATGCACTTTTGATGGTTATACTCTGCTCCTTGGTTTCTAGGGCTCACGAAACCACTCTGCTTTCTGGCTTGCTGTAACATGAGGAGCCTCCATGTGATCATACTACTAAGAACTCAGCCACATCTTTTCTGCTCTGAGAGACTGAAGATGCCCCAGAGTCATAAGCCAAATACACTTTTCCTCTTTTAAGTCATTCTGTCAGGTATTTATGGTCCCAGCTATGCAAGAACAACTGATGTATTTAGTGAACATATTGACTACGAGGGCCATTTTGTGCCCATTATGACACATGACTGTTATCAGATACTCATTGAGCATAAAGTGTTTTATTGTTCCATGCCATATAGCACTGCAATGTGCTTACTTTATCATCTCATATAGACAGCACGAGTTACAGGAAGGACTATAGAAATCAGAATTAGCAATTAAGTGGAAATTGTGATTTTGATTGTAAATTATTGAATGTGGGTGGGTGAGAGAGTTCATCGAGAAAACTGCTGACAAACATGATGACCTGGATTTGATCCCCTGGACCCATGTGCTAGAGGGAGAGAACTTACTCCAGCACATTGTCCTCTGACATTCACACTTGAGCCTTGTGGTATGTGAGGCATGTGCACAAGTTCGTACACAACCCCCTACCACCCAATTGGCACAGATAAACAAGCAAGCAAACAAATGAATGTGGTTTAAAAATAAATGAATTATTAAATTGGTTTTTACTTAAGTAACTATAGACAGATTAAAAAATCTTAGAGGATAGCACTGATGTAAAAATGCCAGTCAGTTCTACAACAAGGAAAGTTAATTGAAAAGATTAGAAGAAATATCACAGATTTAGGAGGAATGTCAATTGCAATTTCCTGCAACATAACAAAACAAAGCTGTTTGTTGTGTAAAAAAAGATGTTAAAGTAATAAAGTAGACAATATAAAGAGATATTTTCAGAAAATACACAGTAATTTGGAATAGACATTTCCTTTCAACACTAAGAACAAACGTGTTACTACTAGAAAATACTGTTCCTAGAATAGGATTGCTAGGAAATCTGAAACTGTACATGTGGTTGGTGTTGCGTATCTGGTGGCTGTTGTCAGGAGGCCAACAGATGCTCAAACTTTTAAATCCATCTGGAATTTGCATCAACTGCCAGTTACTCTATTATCATTGCCCATCTCTTCCCTCTTTCTCTGTCTCTAGGGTTTCTGAGATTTAGCCTTTCATCCTGGCCATCCACTCTTTATTATCTTTTCAAGATGGCAACCTACTTTTATTCCCACTGTTGTCCTTATTACCTACCTTTCCCCCTCATCCATTATGGCCCACTTCCTATTTATTTAAATATGCCAAGGCGATTCCCACATCAGGAATTTGAACCCATTCTCCCTACTTACAAGTGTTTTCCCATTACATGTATATTAGTTGAGTTGCTGAATGGAGGGATGTGTGGAGAGAGGTAAGTTGAATTTGTTTTTTGAATTTCATCTGCAATTATTCATTCCTGTATCAACTTTAGTAGACATCCATTACTTGATTCCCATGGTGACTGTACTAGGCTGAATATTGAGAAGCCCAAGAGAAGGAAGAAGGAAAGGTCCTTCTCCATAAGAAATAAAACACAACCTGGCTTCTGTTGGTCTTTTCTACAAAATTACAGAAAGATGAAATTTATCATCAGCAAAGTCATCGCAACTATTTTATGTTATAAATACATCGAAAACAAGACAAAACAAAAAACTAGGGCTCAACTCGATGGTATCATAAACAGAATATAAAAAATTAATGATATTATGGGTCTCAACCTGGACTGGAAACAGAGATAGAGAAACTCCAATCCAATCAATAGGGTTGAAGAGGTCAGCAGAGCTGGTTTCTCTTGGGCAGGGGCTATATCTCATTAAGTTTGTATCCTCAGTGCTAGGTCCTGAGGAAGAATTCAATAAATTCCCCTAAATTGAAATCATCACTTACAATAAGCCCTTAATAAGATAGTGAATTTATTGAAGGCAGACTGTATACCACTAGACCATAGAATCCTTAGAGCCTCATGTGTACCAGTCTCTATAACTGTGCCTGTGCCATATGGCCAAAATCTTCAATCTTAGACATATCCAAAGAATAACATGAACAAGTAAGGCAAACCAGGTGTAGACATCATCAAGAATAATGTAATTTGAGGATGTGAAGAGCCTACAGGACCTCAATAGTGCTAGACATGAGTGTTTTCCCCTAAAGTCTAATATATAGGTCTTTATTTGAAAAGTTTTAAAAATTGTTAGCTAACTTACAATGTCTGAAAACACTGTGCAAATAATTAAAGAACATTATGTTTGGTTCTCCAGATGACCAGATTGTGGCCTAGATGCTAAGAAGATAGGCAGGCATGATAAGGGAGTCCTACTGAGAGGAGGCACCACTGTTTAATTCTCTACATCTTCCTGGTCCCCATTGACGGTGGGGGACATTTAGCTTTATTTGTAAGAAGGAAAATTAGGAAGGAGAAGGGTTAAAAGGTCTTTTTTGGGCCACATGACTAGATAGCCAGAAAGGTGGTGATTAAAAGTCAAAGCTATTGATTTTTCTCAACATATTGAGCTGTCTTCTCATTATGGATTCTGGACTAATGCTTTCTCAGGAAACAAACAATCCCACAAAACCAAACAAAACAGTGCTTCCACTGAGAGAGATCCTCAGATGGATCTGATTCTTAGGATAGGGACCCTTTGAAATATGAAAAACAGCCCTCTATCGGGAATATACTCCAAAAAAGGACGCGTTCTTGCATGTGTCAAATTTTCTGCAGTATGGTTTTGCAGTCATAAAGACAAAGATTGCCCTTCAGTGTAACAGTAACACATAACACTCACTGAGAAGGCCTGCCATACAACTCGGCAGTTTGATCTTTCTCTTTGGTTTGCAAAGGCTTATTTTTGCAGACATGTGTTTCTGCTTAGAAGTGTACAGAGGTGGATAAATCACTGGGGTCATTGTCCCTGGATCTGGCTCCATTAACTTTCTTGGCATGATCTCACCATTGAAGTCAACATGACTTAAGAGTTTATACAACATTTTATTAGGCTTTAATCCCTGACTTTCCCTGCATTTAAATGTTCATTTGTTGAGTAAAAAAAAAAGAGAGAGAGAGAGAGATGTTGCTTGTGAGTCAAAGACCAACATATCCTAATTTTAATTTGTGCTTAATTAATTTATTCTGCTCATTTTGAATTTGGGCAGGCAGGAGGGAAATTTTAAACATTCCTGAAGAAAAGTTTGTGTGTGTGTGTGTGTGTGTGTGTGTGTGTGTGTGTGTGTGTGTTACATGCACATGAAATAAATGTAGTGCACTTTATAAAAAAAATAAGTGGTTAGAAACTAGCAGCTCAAGATGATGGGACGGTTTACCAGGATTTATTAGCCACGTTCTGCAATGAGTACATTTGACTGACTTTGTCATCTGCCCCTGAACCTATTGCTCTGTAATCCTTACCAGACTTTTCTGTGTACAGTACTCTCATTAAAAACAAGCAATCAAAACTCAATAAAATTTTATTGTTTCCACAAAATCTTCAGACCCATAGATCTCAGTGAGGAACAATTTCACTTCTCAGAGTACACTTGGCAAAGTCTTGGAAGATGGTTTTGGTTGTTTGTCATGGTTTGAGAGGGTAGAGGAAAGTACAACTAACACACCACAGTACAAAGAGGAGGCATGACAAAAATAGAGCGGCTGTGTAACACTCCGACACAGAACTTGAATGTTCATACCCCGCCTTTTGTTTTGAACACTAGTATTATCCCAAATCCTACAGGAAAAGATACAGACTTTAGAGGACAAACTTCAAGAGCCACGTTTTTGTACCAGATAGCAAATGTCCCTAGGCCTGAGCCATAATTTTACTTCAGCTCAGTAATTTACAAATGAAGGAGGGAAAGCATGTGTGTCTTTAAAAACTAGTGACTCAGACCCATGAATCAACGGGCATCAGGAGCAAAGGTAGATTTCCATCACAATCATCACTAACACCTGATCCAGGAAATACCCATGGGGAAGAATCATCCCTTTCTGTTGTATGCATTCACTACTTTGATAAAGATGTATTGTATAGTCATCTGCTATATATGCCAAACACCCTAATTGGTTCTGGAGTGGGTGACAAACACCAAGACCTCATATTCTTACTAAATCAGTTCTATGCTTCCTCATTTTTATTGTTATTGTGTCTGTTTTTATTGTTTATGAGTTTTTGTTTTGGAAAAACAGACTCTCATTGTGTAGCTCTGGGTAGCTTCAAGTTCATGATTCCATTGCTGCAGCGACCTTCACCCCTTCCCAGGGTCTCAGATAATAGGTGTGCAGGTCTATAACCAGTTTTCTCTCCTACGATCACCAGATAGAACAAGAGAAACTGATTTGGGAGACATGATATTGAAAATCCCTGGATTCCTTATTTCAAGAGTACCCTTTATGAGGAGTGACTCCAGATAAGGACACATGGTGAGAATCAATCACCGGGGACTTACTTGTTGGGCACTGTTAGAGAAAGGAATATACACATCAGCTGGGATTAAGTGGAGCCTGATCCTGTGACAGGCTCACCCCCTCCAGAAGCACTCAGTGTCCTACACAGGCTAAGGAGGAAAACCTTCACATGAAAGCAGGACTTCCAGGGATTTAAACCTGATTGATTTCCTTGAGGATTTAGTGAATAGATAAGAACACACTCTGCCCTTTCCCAGGAAGAACTGCTACTCCTCACTACCCTACAATTCCATTCTCATTCATAGTGCTTGTATATGAAAAGAATCACGTGTACATTGTGTATATGTATATGATTATTTAATGTATCTCTCCCCAGTGCTGGATTGCAAAAGAGAGAAATAAAAGGAAAGAGGAAAATGGTTTTGGAGAGGTAGTCATCTTCTAAGACATGCCAGATACAACTTCAGAAAAATATAGCAACTTTGCTGGACGCTGCAGAAATACACTAGATATATAAAAGTAGTAAAAATATGAACATTTCCATATTAGCTACCTATTAGATATGGATCTCAAACAAGCTCCTGACCTGCATGCTTTCATTTTCTCATAATTGAAAGGAATGGTAAAATTATTATACCATAGGGTTGATGTAATGACTCAATGAAGTAATATGTGAGAATAGAATAGCATCAGACACATGATACTCCAGCTATTATTATACCACCGTCATTACTTCTATCATTACTACCGATGCCCTGGCTTAGATAGGGTTTACTACTCTCAAGGAATGAGAGCCCTGATGTCAGATTAAAAGGCAAGAATTCTCTACAAGGTTGAGAACGACGACTCAGCGTGTGATAAGCCCTTCAGTGACCAAAGAAAAAACAGAATGAATGCTTCAGATGAGATCTCAAAGAAGACAATGGAAGTCAGAAGATTTGTGTGGACCTGTGAGAGTGGAAAGATCAAATGGAGTTCAGAGGACACTGAGACCTTTAGGGGACAGGTAACATTTATCCATGCAAGGCACCTGCACAGATTCTAGCCTTGAGTCAAAGGAAGTCCCTAACAAGCAAGTCTGGGTTCCAGTCTCTTCTAATCATTTATGTATTCTTCCTAAAGGGCAAAGGCAGAAAGCCACAGGCTAACTGACAGGTAGAAAATGTTGCACTACGTCTATACAAGTTTTTCTTCTAAATATCTGTTTACAGTTTATCCTGAAGTAACTTGGTTGTCACCCCACCCAGGCCATTACCCAACTCTGCACATTCCTTCAGTAAACACAATGGACCCAGACCCTTCACCACATCCAGCCTTAGTCCTGGGGAATGGTATTTTAGAGACATTTTTCCTAATCCCACTAGAGAAGTTTTTCAATAATCATTTGATAGAAGATCAAATAGTATATACACAGCTTTGTCCAGAAGGAAGCACAAATTACTAGGCATGAATGTTAGAGACGCTGCTTCTCCCCTTGATGTTTTTAGGAAAGTCCACTCCCACTTCCCACCCAAGTGCCTTCTGTAAGATGGTATTAGGTAAAAATACATCCAATCATAGCAAGCAGCAAGAAAGATGACACCTTCATGTTACACAGTTTTATTTTCCTTAATATCATTTAGAGCATTATGATAACAAACAGAGAAAAGGACACCTCCCTGTGAGATCTGCTACTGATTCTTATAAGAGCCTGAATGAGCCATGAAACTCTTCTTAATATTTGGTTTCTGAGGTCAAAGAATACAGAAAGGAAAGCTTTTTGTTTAGCGGGCTCAAAGCACTTCTTTTTGTGTGCCTTTTTGCTTCCCACGGCTTCCCTTAAAAACAGGCAGATTCTTCCACAGAGGTGTGGATATACTAAATGGCTTGCTTTGAAGTAAATTAGCAACCAAAGTGGAAGCTGGAAGAAAAAGATCACTATTGTAAGCTTGGTAGCATGCTGGCAGGTGTTCAACAACTGGGTCTTCGGGACAAAGCCACCCTGCTTCTGTATTGCTCACCAGTCGAGGTGCAGTAAATACTCCAATCACGCCGATCGCAGGAATCTGACTATGTGGCCACAGAGCATGGTCATAAATAGAGGGTCTCAGCTGCTTCTCCTGAATGTTAGCACCTGGCTCCAGTACACTACAGGTCTGATTGTCCCGTTTACTCCACCACAGACATGAGGGGACAGTGATTCCCACCTTCAGTGGCACCTTCAGGCCATGACATATGTAGTGTGTGGGGCTGTTGTATCTCAGAGACAGTACCTGTAATAGGAAGGTCTCTGTGGTCAGGACAGTAGGCCATTTCTTATTATCCCTACCATTTAGAGTTAGCACAGGTAACTAGTCAAAAACTATATGCTTTTGAGATATAGGAAAAAACTTATACAGCATGTTAATGAGGTCTATATATGCTAAATACTTGTAATATATATTTGTAATATATAATATATTTGCAAAATATCCACATTATCATGCTGCATTAGTTTCTTATATACTTGCTCTGACAAAATGCCTAAAAGTACTTAAGGAACTAATGGTTAATTTTGGCTCAGAGTTAGAAGAGCTATAGTCACTTGCGATGGAGTTATTATTGCAGCAGAATATTCTTGGTCATGATGGAGAAGTCACAGCAGCAGGAGCAGGAAGTGTCGGCTCATAGTGTGTCTACAGTCAAGTAGCAGAGAGTGAAGAGAGCCTGTGCTCAGGCTACTTTTCCCTTTCATCCATTTGAGACTCAGACCCATCCAATGGTGTGGGGCTTCCCACCCCAACCTATCTAGATTCTTCCTTGGAGATATTTCAAGAAATGGTGATTCTAAATCCCATCAAGTTGACAATCTTAACCACCAAACATGCCAAATTAGCTACGTCTTGATTTATGGAATTTAGTCTCAATGATATAACCTAAACCTCCCAGAGCATCAGGTTGGTAGGAGTGCATTCTCAAGCAATTACACAGATGATCAAGCTCTTCAGTTTCCTCCCAGAATGCGAGAGAGAGAGAGAGAGAGAGAGAGAGAGAGAGAGAGAGAGAGAGAATGGGAGTTGGAGAAAGTATGCCTCATGTTCTAAGTGTCTGTTACTGGATCCACTCCCAACCACAGTGCATAAAAGGATATGGAGCTCTCTAGATCAGGATTCGCATTCTTACAAACGATGCCTTCATTTGCAACCCTGTCTTCCATTATCACTAGAGTGACTTTCTCCTGTAATCAAGCGGGCTTTGATCCATCATAATGACTGTGTTCTTGAAATACTTTGAATGAGAAATTCCCTCCCCTACCTCAGGCTCATAAATATCAACAATTGATCCCCAGTTGGTGGTACTGTTTGGGGAGGCAATAGAACCTTGCTCAGACAAAGTTTAGGATTGGGTACAGGCTTTGAGCGTTTACAACTCTGCCTCACTTTGTGTTCTGTTCTTCCGTGAGGATGAGAATGTAATTAGCCTGCTTCTTGCTGTTACTGGCCACCATGCTATACCTTCCCTGCTGTTATGAATGCTACATTGTCCTAGGAACCCAAATAAACCTTTTGTTCCTTCCTTGGGCTGCTTTTGGTTATGGTATTTTATCAGAACAGCAGAAAAACAGCCTATACAGCTCTCGTGACCTCATCGCTTAAAGGCCTGGCTACAGATCCCTCAAAATGGCATGTAAGTTTCAGGAGGAGCTTTAAGAGCTGACACGGAAACCAATACAACCACACAGAGACAATGGGATACAGCTTTGTGCAGAAAGATAGAGCAGGCAAAACAATCACATAAAAAATAAGTGAGTGTAGAAATAGGAGAAGAATGAAGTTGTTATGACCATTTTTTTCTACAGTGTATCCATGTTTTTTGTTGTTGGTGGTGGAATTTTGTTTTTGTTTCTTTATTTGCACTTTCCAAAGGATGCTTTAGTATAACATAGAGATTATTGAAGTATGAGTTAGAAAGGGTGTTAGAGGATAATCTACATCTGAGAAATTTAGAGATAATAAGCAATTGGATTATAAGCACAGGGAGGGTATGAGGAAGGCTGAATGCCTGCTGTGAAGCCAATAAAAGACAGACTGAGCCTGGAGCCTAAGGATTGTGGGGCCAGGATGGGGTACACGAATCTTGAGAACCAGAAATGGAGAGAGAGAGAGAGAGAGAGAGAGAGAGAGAGAGAGAGAGAGAGAGAGAGAGAGAAATAGGTGCAGAGACAGAGACAGTAGAGAGATAGGGTTGCCAGGGACTAGGAATCAGAGACATCATTCCATCACTCTTAGTTCAAGAGAACTACAAGAGAAAGAAGAGGAACCCAGGATGCCCACAGGGACCCCCAAAGCTTCTTGTGAGAGGAGGAACTTAGCATGCTCACTGTCAGGACCTCAGAAGAGTCTCTATTTCAAACATTTCCCAGGCACCCAGACAAACATGGCCTAGCTGTCATTCCCACCTTACTCTCTTAGGCTCTGGAAAAGAAGAAAACAGCAACTGTGTTTTGAAAGTGCAGTGGGAAGGAGGTGAGCCAAGAAGAACAGGAAAATCAGAGCTTTGTTCTTTTTCCCTCTCACAGCCTCCAGCTTGAGTTGGGCCTAAATGGTACAGGAGACTGGATCTCAGTCAACTTCAAGGTTTGGCTTTGATATAGCAGCAGAAATTCTAGTAAAACGGAGACCCATGTTCGAAATGTCAGAGACTGAAGGTTGGTTGAGAATGGGAAAATGAATGTGAATAGCATTATTCTGAGACACTGAGGTAGGATAGGAGGGGACACAGGGTTGCAATAGTAGCCCAGAAATGAGGTGGCTACCTGGAGCTTCAAGTGTAAAGTTACACAGACAAACTGGGGCAGGGTAGCTGTAACTAACAGTTCCATCATGACTTTGTTTTGGATAAGGGTGAGTTCTAGACTCACCGGAACATCCTTATGAATGGAAAGGGAAGGAGAGGTCCTGTGAAGACAGTGGTGGTGATCACAGGGATACAGTATCAGACCAAGGCGCACCAAACCTGTTGGCAACCAGCATTACTAGCTGACAGAGAACCACTGGACAGAGTTTGTCTCAGAAGCCTTGAAGGGCTGCACCTATCCTGTTGGCATTGTCCTTAGAATTGGGAGGGAATTGGTTCCTTTGACTTTAAGCAATCAAGTTGTTGGTAGTAGGTCTTAGTACCCACCATAAAGAAAACACCCCAGGTAAATGTAGAGATAGTTGGCCATGAAACAAGGCAGTGTTTACAGTAGTTTACAGGTGCTTTTTCTTTGCATCTTCCGGCTCATACAGAGAAATAATGTGGCAACGAAACTTCACTGGGCCCAGCTGTGGTGGGATACAGCTCAGGGGTAGAGCCAGAAGGCAACAGAAACAGCATGGAGAAGAGAGGTAACCTCCCGTGCCTGTAGCTGTCCTCCTAGCTGTAGCCCCACGATTTTCCCCCAGCCTCTGGAAAGAGCCAGGCTGCTGCTGCAGACAGAAAAAATATAAATTAAAGTGGTTTCCTGCCATTTCAAGAAATCCTTCTCTGCTGATTCACTGAGCCTTGCCTCCTGTTAGGAGAAAAACCAAGGATCTGAGGTCTTCTGTCTTCTCAGACGCCCTCTGAAGCTCTGGCTCCATGCTGTCTGTGGCTCTCCTCCCGTTACCTACTGTTGGGGAACCGTTTTATCAAGACAGGCCCTTGGAGAGAAAAAAATTCTACAATGTTTTGCAAAATCCAAAACATGGAGAGCTCCAGGGCACTCAAAGAGCAAAACTCTGGACAGAGGCCAGCCTAAGAGAAATACTGGCATTTTCCCTTCACAGGATTTTGACAGAACAGCCAGCAGTTGTTTTCTGACAGAGTTTCATTGTCTTTCTTTGTTTTTTTGTTTGTTTCTTTGTTTCCTTCTCTCTCTTTCTTTCTTTTTAAAAATACGTGGTGGTGGTGGCGGCGGCGGCGGCGGCGGCGGCGGCGGCGGCGGCGGCGGCGGCGGCGGTGGTGGTGGCGGTGGCGGCGGCGGCGGCGGCGGCGGCGGCGGCGGTGGTGGCGGTGGCGGTGGTGGTGGCGGTGGTGGTGCAAAGAAAATGATCTTATTCCATCCATATTGTGTTTCTGGGAAACTTCCCTTTGGGAAACAGAAGGGATGGAAAGGGAAGGCATATGGAGGCTTCATGCATACTGGGTTAATCTCCTGAACACTATCTATCTGTTGGGTAAGGATTGTCATTACATAGTACCTGTGACTCTCAAGGCATAAGGAAAACACGGAGAAAGTGGCAAAATAGTCAAATGACATGCAGAAACAGGGAAAACAGCTGTGTCATATCTCAGGACTCTACCTGCACTAGCTGGCCCTAATGAATGTCCTGAAGAGATCTGCAATGCGTGTGTACTACACCCTGGCTCTCGAAGTGCTGGTGCAGCTAAGCAAGGACGAGAGGGAAGACAGGAACAGCTCTCTGGCCAGGAGCCCAACCTTGGGCTACATTTCCAATCTGCTCTGTCCCAGGTTGCCTTTCAGATGTTAGAGAGGCCACACTATCCTCTTGAAAAGCTAATGAATAATAATAATTGTAGCCATTTAGGACTGAAGAAACTGAGGGAGATTGGTGGGACCTCTAGATGAGTATATCCATCAGTCCTGGGAGTTACAATGCTGACAGGGACTATGTTGACTTAGTGTACCAATTCTGCCCAATGTGCCACAAGAGCAGGCAAAGGCAGAAGGAATAGGCTCATAGACAAGGGTGTGGAGTCAGGCAGAAGTACATTTGGGATGGGCTTCAACCATAGGAAACCAAGGTTAGCCCAGTTTCTTCCATCTATTAGCTTGATGTATGAATGGGAAATAGGACTCCTCTTCCAGAACAATGGCCTAGGAAGAGAGACAGAGAAGGACTCAATACTACATTCAAGCCTGGAGAAAAGAATGTTGGGATTGATTAGCAATGCCTTTTTCTCTTGGGATAAGAAAGATGGAGCGAATGCTTCTGCAGAGTGTGAGATTTGACACACTCCTTCGCGTACGAGTGATTCTATAGAACACTCAGGTGACGGGCAGAGGTGGGAGGCCAAGAGTTCACTCTGAGACTCTGCTTTTATACAATCTGGCTTTCATGGAGGACAAGGTTTAGAATATTGGTAAAGAAGGAAATTCAGTTTGTCAGCGTAGGGAACATCCATCAATACAGAGGAGCACCTTATCCAAGAGAGACTTTCTTTCAGCCTATCCAAAGAATCATGAGATCCCAGCACCATGGAGTCCATTGTCCTTAAATTCTCTTTCTCACCTCCTGCTTTTCTTCTTCCCACCCATCCCTAAACACTCTAAGGCGTTCATAATATTTCCTTACTGCTCACCTTATCCCTTGCATCTTACAACCTGGCATATGCTGTCACATGATATTTCTTATATCCGTCTTTATTTCAGGCTTCCTCCTTATGGGTTTATATAAAATGATAGCAGAAAAAAATCTCTGTTCTTAGACATGAAAATGAATTTTGGCCTTTTTAAAATTTATGAGTATAAAAGGGGGCATATCTTCTGACCTCTGTGAGCTTGCTTGCCTCACCCATAAAGGGGATGCTAATAGATGCCAGTCGACCTGTCTGTTTTTTGTTTTGTAGATGGGAAAAATGTGATTTATTTTAGCATGTACTCTGTGCTTGGCAATCTGCAAAGCACCTTATATTTATAATTATGTCTGTGTTGTGTGTTTTTTTCTTTTTCTGTTGCTGATTCTCATTGTCCTCGAGGCTGAATAGGAGGAGGGTGTCCACGGAAATGAGGGTGAATATGAAGGAATTTTGTAGTTTGAATTCTACCCTCTGTGGGTAATGCCCATAAGGGAAGTCTATTGTTCTTATCGTAGCTTCCTGTGGGCCTGTCTTCTCAGGCTGCATTGGTCTGGTCTTCATCCCACCCCTGCATTTCAGATCCACAGTCAGTCAGCACACACACTCACAGCCACCTTTGGACGACCTGGATCACAGGGCTTTATTTCAGGCTCCCATCACTTAACACGGATTGTGTGTGTGAATCAATTTCTTTCAGTACATACACCTGTTGATCAATATCTAAATGAGAAATGGGGAGGTGTATATATTCCTTTTCGGTATTTAAAATCATTTTATAGATGTTGACAAATACATCTGGGACTTTTCATGGATACACAGAAATGTTGGTATTTACGTGTGTGAGATTTAGAAGGTTTAACTGACTTGAATGGCTTGCCCAAGGTCACCACACATGACAGAACGCAAGTTCTAGCCTAAGTATTGTTATAGCTTAATCCCTGCTCCTGTCCTAGGTCATGGAGATCATCTCGAACCTTCACTTTTCTCATCCATATTTCTATTTCATTAATGGTCTTTTCCCAGATATTTTACTTTACCAGGGTTCTAACCCTGCCTATGCCTTGGTCTGCCTTGGAGAAGAGAAAACTGTGGCAGAAGGTTTAGCTCATTGGTTTGGCCAATGATCTCTTCTTATCACTAAAGCTTAACTGGAACACTTCCACGCATATTGAGCTAAGAATTGCCCATGGTTTCTTGTGTGTACAATGCTGGAGTTGAGGATTTTTGGCAGATCACATAATTATACAAATCTTGAAATATTTACTGTCTGGTCCTTTATGGACAAGTCTTGACAAGATCTTTGTGAATTTACTAATGCAGACATGAGCTGGACTTGGTCAGAAATCTGCCATGTTACTCTCCACCATTGGAAACTTTTGCCAAATATCATAAGTTAATCCTTTTCCAGACTCTGAATAGAAGGAGAGTTCATGAATATAAGCTGCCACAAGCAAAGGAGTAACTTGGGGGTCTGGAGTCCATTCAATAATGGGTTCTCCCCTATCATGTACAAACTATTTTCTGTTACCTACCACCTTTTTGAGTTTTGGAGAAGATTACTTTTTCATTGTCGTGAACCTCCTATCCTAGGGATTGGTGGTCATGTTTACTTCACCACAAATATTTAGTCCTCACTACAGTATTCTTTGCTGACTATCATTTAGAACAATTCTACAGGGCAGCATCACAACACTTTAGTCTCCAAGAGATCCGTGAAACCTCCACAATTGACTTGCTAATAGCAATAGTTCAAGACCTTTAGTTGAAGGCTAACTTTCTATTAAATGGAAGACCAGAGTCAAGTCAAGTTCACAGTGAAGCATGACATAAAATATAGAAACAGTTAAGGATTGTGAACTTCAGCCAAAATCCAGCTAGTCTCAGTTTATTACAATTGTATAGCCTTGGGCAAATTCTCTTAGCTATTCTGTGACATAATATCCTCTGTTGCAAAATCAGCATAATAATAGCACTTATCTGAACAATTGTGTTGTGATCAGATCAGGTTAAATTTGTGCTCCATAAGAGAATGGTTGGCATGTAGCAATAGTCAATATGTGAATGAATGGCTGTTATTTATTGAGTGTCAGGAACATGAAGTTGTATGTTAAGAGAGTGCATGGATTATCTTGAACTTGCAACCCTGCCACTGACACCTGATTTATGACAAGCTTCTATATGAGAAAGAAAGAATTGGTTAGAGCTGGTATGTGAAGTACTGTGTAGAACCAGAGTCTGCATTTTCTGTGTCATAATAGTCCTTTAGCTAGATGGCATCACTACTCAAATACTTGGGGAGAATATTTTTAAAATAACATGCACAAAGGCATGAACTTGGATCTCAGATATCTCCAATTCCTTCTCAAACTTGGCCTGGGGACAGTTATTTAAATCTAGGCATATCTTTGAGAGAATTTGACCATGTGAATATCATGTGCCAAGTGGATCCTGTATGAAATGTTCTTGCAGATCTCTATTTTGAGGCCATATCACATCACATGTACTCTTTGGTTCATTATGAGTTTCTTGCTTGATTGAAACCAATCCCTGGGTTTGTTGTAAAAGGCAAATGAGATACTGCATATAAAAACCCGCATCATTCCACAGACTATAGACACATGGGTAGTAGTCATCCATCTGTTGCTGTTCATCAGTTCTGGACTCCTTTCATGGTCAGAACTCAAGCTCACTGCTGTCCAGCTTGGAAGAAAGTTCCATGTAGGAATTCCCTTATCAGAAAGGGAAATAAACAATTAAGCAAATTCTGAGTTTAAGAAAGGCAAATTGAAGAGCGTGGGAGAGTAGCAGCATCCAGGAACCCAAGTGGCAGATGTTCATGCTCTGAGAGGCTCTGAGAGAAAGGATCCAGTGAGAGAGGAGGGTCTGCTCTTTCCTTACTATCAGCTTCTCCATGGTACTTAGAACTGTGCAAGAGCCTTAGGAAACCAGCAAGGGCAGACAATGCCATAGTGAATCACCTGTCAAAGCCTTTCTATAAGGAAAGGAGATTGAGGAACACAGTAAACAAGATGCACAGGACAGGAGAGATAGCAGCTGCTTTCTACATGGGACAGAAGTGGGCTCCCACAGGTGAAAGAAAATTCTGTTCTTCCTTCTAGCCCCCATTCCTCCTTCTCTCTCCCCCTCCCCTTTGGATTTATTCCCTAGCTTTGACTTAGTGATCTAGCATCTTCTTATTCTCCCTGGAAAACACTGCTGCCTGGAATTCCCTTGTTCACAGGTTCCTGGTCCACTGCTTGGTCCTCTGGACAAGCATATGGAGAACAAGACTTCAGGGGTGGTATCCACCTGGCAACATCAACCACAGCTCTTCTACAAGCTCTTACCAGGATCCTTTAACGCTAACTACAAGGGTTCAGGGACTATCACCAGTCCCGTCTTCACGGCAGACCAAAACAAGGATAGGAGCTTCAGCTTATTAGTTTGAAGAGACCCAGCTGTCAGTAGAAGAAATAAGTTGGAGACCCATTCTTTTTGGAAGCAGAGCCTGCAAGACAAACACCCACTTTGCTCTTTCCAGGGTGAAACTGTGCCCAACACTAGGATTGTATTTTGACTAGGTCACCAGAGAGAGAACACAGAAAGGAATTGAGTCCCGAAGATGCTGCCCCAAGTTCAAGAGCACTATGTATGCCTGTATGTGTCTGGCAGACAAGAAAGAAAAGGGTTAAATGGAACCTGGGCCCTTATTTACTGTGTTCTGGTTTCTTTTTTAAACTGCACTACAGGGAAAGATTGCAAGGCTTGCCTGCTCCTTATTAAAAACAGAGAATCTGTTTAGGCAGCAGCTACAGCACAAAAGCAGATAGATATATCACAGGCAGCAGAGAGCCAAGCTACAGTCAGTCTAACATCAGGAGAGACAACGTTCGAAGTCCTCTTGCCAATGGACTGTTTCCAGAACCAGCGAAATGGCGGAATTCTATCTGCTGCCCATGGAGGAGAGAATGCTTCCTTCAAGAAGAGAAGAGAATATTTTCCTTCCCCCTCCCTTCCTCCCTCCCTCCTTCCCTCCCTCCCTCCCTTCCTTCCTCCCCCAGTCCTTCTTCCCTTCCTTCTTTTCCTTCTCTTCTCCCTCTAGTCCTCCTTTCTTTCTTCCCTCCTTCCTTCTTCCTTTCTTGCCTCCTGTTTTTCTTCCCCCATCTCTCCCTCCTTAAATCTATCATTATTTTCCATCTCCTTCCTTCTCCACTTTCTAATTTTCAAAGGTCATTATTAAGGATTGTGATTTGTGGCCAAAACATTAGAATTATAACACTTAAAAGGAGTATGTGTTCGAGACTTTAATACATTTGCTTCTGTTTATTTCCCCCTTTCGGAATCTACTTTAGGAAAAGCGTCACTTAAAATCTAGAAATAATACCATTTTCATTATTGAGTTCTGGCTATAATGCCAAGCTTATTTCTTTACAGCATTCCAGATTTTCCAGATCTTTAGCACATGTAGCTTCTACTGAGACCCACTGAAAACAATTGTAGGTGCTTAATAATTGCTGAATAAATGAACATCAAAAGAACAAGAAGTCCTAGGTCAAAGGTGATCCCTGCTGGCCCTGACTTAGACCAGGATCAGAGATTATGGTCACTTGGAAATGTAAAGAAGACGGGAATCTCCCCATAGTGTTGCCTATCTACCCTCCGTCTATGGCTGTGTGTTAGTCATGTGAAAAATTATTGATTGTTTTAATGATCTGTTTTGTCTTATTTTTTTGATGCTACTGTATCAAACTCCTGGGTTGATGTGTGTCCCTCCTCTACAAGGATTTGATTGCCACAACAGTGAGATGTTCCTGGCAGAGACTGGTGATGATACTAACCACCCTCAATGCACAGCCCAGCACCCATGCTCTAGTGAAAAGTCAGTCAACACTGAATGCCCAGGGCTGCCAGACTTGAGTGATTACACACTACCCAGATGAGAGATTCTTGTTGGGAGAGATGGGAAGTGTGAATACCAAAATGAGACTATGTTTTAAACTCTTGCATTTTTCCCCCACTTTCACAAGACCCATTGCACTTCATGGGATATCTGTTCCAAGGATGCTGAGTGAGTCTGAAGGGAAATGAGAGCAAAGATCAATACTCATAATAACAGTAATGACCCACATTTGTATATTTCTTTACTATTTATCAAGTGTCTTCCCAACCTTAACTCAACTGGAGCTGCACTGGGGAAGGAAGTCAGAAAGATTTCCCTAAGAATACTTTCCCATTTTATGCATTTCCAGAATTACTGGTTTAAAACAAATTAGAAATAGATTAAATGAGGTACCTTTGGTCAAATAGAAAAGCAATTACATGATAGGAAATTGTAATAATCCATCACAGGCACATGGTTACAAATCTCAGGGCTGCTCACTTTGTCAGGACTGCTGCCTCCCACACTGCTCTATGTCTTTGCAGTTGCCAGAGGGGTTCATGGGCTCCTACAATGAGAACCCAGGAGTGCCTGTTGTATCATGAGTGTCCATGTATTAGGGTCCTTCTGGCCTGAGGGCTCACCGCTTATTTCTGAGCTCTGTGTTTGTGAAAGGGTAACATCATTGCTCAACTATATTTGCTGGGTGTATCTGTCAATTTTCTGTTGCCCTGATCAAAACTTATAATCAGAAGCAATGTACAGAAGATAATGTTTACTGTGGCTTATGGCTCCAGACAGAGAGTCCACAGGGACCAGGAGGTATGGCTAAAGCATGAACCTGAGAGAACACACCTGCAACACCAAACGGAAGCAGAGAGACTGAACTAATTCACAGACCATATGAAGCTCAAGAAGAAGGAAGACCAAAATGTGGAAGCTTCAGTCCCTTTTAGAAGGGAGAATAAAATACTCATAGTAGGAAATACAGGGACAAAGAGTGGAACAGAGACCAAAGTTAAAAGGTCATCCAGAGTTAGCCCCACCTGGGGATCCATCCCATAAACAGCCACCAAACCTAGCCACTATTGCTGATGCCAAGAAGCGCTTGCTGTCAGGAGCCTGCCTGATATGGATGTCTCCTGAGAGGCTTTGCCAGAGCCTTACTGATACAGATGAGGAGGCTTGCAACTAACAATTGGACTGAGCACAGGGACCCTGATGGTGGAGTTAGAGAAAGGACTGAAGGAGCTGAAGAGGTTTGCAACCCCATAGGAAGAACAACAATATCAACCAACCAGATATCCCAGAGCTCCCAAGGACTAAACAACTAACCAAAGAGTATACATGGAGGAACCCATGGTTCCAGCCGCATATGTAGCAGAGGATGACATTGTCTGGTATCAATAGAAAAAGAAGCCCTTGGTCCTGTGAAAGCTCATTTCCCCAGTGTAGGGGAATGCCAGGGCGTTGAGGTGAGAGTGGGTGGGAATGGTAGTATCTTCACAGAAGCAGGGGAAGGGGGATAGAAGAGGTGGGGAAGGGGATAACATTTGAAATGTAAATTCATAAAACATCCAATAATAAAGACAATTATAATAAGTGGAGTTAGAGTGCTGGAGAGATGGCTCAGCAGTTAAGAGCACTGACTGCTCTTCCTAGAGGTCCTGAGTTCAATTTCCAGCAACCATATGGTGGCTCACAACCATCTGTAAGATTCTGGTGTATCTAAAGACAGCTACAGTGTATTCATAAACATTAAATAAATAAATATTTTAAAAAAGTAGAGTGAGGGCATAAAGTCATACAACTCACACCCCAGTGACATACTTTATTTAGCAAGGCTGTACCAAATCCCCAAAGACTGACAACAACTGGAAACTAAGTATCAAATATAAGACATTTCTCATACAGAACACCACACTGGATAAGGAACTGGAGAAGTTAAACAAGTACCTTAAAGCACACAGGGAGCACACAGGGCACACACTTGGTGCATACAGGGCACACACATGGCTCTGATCTGAGCTTTTGTCTTTCTGTGCCCAATCCATATGTTTACTATTACATCAATTGAGATCTGTGAATTTATGGGGTCTGACACAATACTGAATATACCCTTGCTATGGTGGGTTTTGATGTTAACTGGATTGAATTTTGAAATAAGGAGGGAAGAGTCGCACTAAGAGTTTCATGGTCTGGGTTCTTGGAGAGAATAACAAGACAGTGGAGGAAGCCCAAGAGTACCAGTATTGTCTTTCTTCACCAGCTGGACACCATAATGTCAGCTCCTCCTTTTCACGGGATACTTTTAATCAAAACAGAAAGAATCCATTGGTGTCATTAGCCAAAATACTTTCATTCATCCTTCTAAGTTATTTCTGTTGGATAAAGATTTAGTCAATGTCTACAAGGAAATTAACTAATGCTCTCTTGTTAATGGTTATTGCTACAAAGAAAACTAGTGAAAGGAAAAAAAGACTTAACTATTAAAAGAACACAAACAGAAAGAAAGACAGATGGACAGACAGACACACACACACACACACACACACACACACCTTTGGTTAATTCCTTGTCAATATTAAGGGAGTATGCTTAGCTTCTGTCCTTATTCAGTTTATCATATCCAATACCCATCTTTCCATCCACACACCACAAACTGAACTGTTTGGTGATATGCTGTTATCCTTACATACATGGATATTGTGTAGAGATAGAGATGGCTTGTCAGTTGAGAGCATGTACTGATCTTGTAGAAGACCTGAGTTCTATTCTCAGCATCAACACCAGATGATAACATCATAACCACCTATAACTTCGGCATCTAGTATAGTCTACCCACCTTATTCAGACGGGTACAGAAGACATAGAAAGGACCCTTTTTATTGCCATTTTTAGAGATCACTGCCATCAATTTTGTATTCATGCATGTGCATATATGAACTGTATGTCTGCTTTATTCTATATGTTTTGTGATGTGAACCAACAAAGATTCTTATTTTATGACATGATATAATGCAAAGTCTCAGTGTAAATCAAAATATAAAACAGGATCCATTACTAACAAACAGAAGTTCAATCAATTCATTGCCGTTTCTGTGCTATTAATTTTTGTAAAGAATGGAAAAGGAAGGAAAGAAAGAAGGACATGAAAAGGAAAGAAAAAAGGCAACAGTATGTTGTCATGGAACTTATGCTCTCTTTGGTCAAATAAGATCAAACTGAAAGAAGTCTCTTGGTTCCAAAATCATTTAAGAGGACTTGAGTTATATATTTGAAATTCATTACACTGGTCTTAATCTCAATGTGGCTTGTATCTTTAACAATATACTTGTTTTAATTTTTTAATATGGATCATGAAAATAATGATTATTATTTGGAAGTGTTAGCTTTGATAACATATTCAGTATGATGCCGGTACATCTCTTTGAATCTCCTCTCACTACAATAGTTCAATATGTCATCATGTAACTAAATCAATTCCAGATCTGATTTGCTGATGCATAGATTCCCATGTTTCTTTATTATAAGCTTATTCACATTTTTATAAACTATATGCATTTTGTTTGCTTGGCTAAGGAAAAATGCTTATCTGACAAAAAGGAAATTGGGACACATTGGTAGGTGTTGGTTGTACTTAAACAAACAAAATGAAGAAAATTTTATAATATAATGGAAGCGTATATTGGAAGCTATCTACTGGAGAATCTAGAGAAAAACAGTCGAGTATGAAACACAGGTTCATACTGACAGGCCATGAGCTTAGGAGAGGGTGGGAGAGAGAAGGAAGAAAAGGAGGGAGGCAAGGAAGAGAGAAATGTAGGTAAGGGCTTGACAACTTAGGTCGAGGCCATGATTGGACAGTAAAAAAATAAGGCAGGAACAAAGCTTTTGTAAGGCAGGAGAGAGAGAAAGAGAAGAAAGGAAAATCAAGACAGAGACAGAGAAGGATGACCCAAATCTGGGTGGTCTTGAATTGTCAAGGTAGTTGGGATGGGTTTCTGTAAGCAAATTTATCTTATCTAGGTGGGTGGTTTATATCCTTATCAATTGGTTGTGAGTTTATTGTGTGAATGTATTGTGGATTGAGAATTTAATATATAAATTTGATTGTTGGGTTACAGTTTGTTGAGTCTTGATTTTATCAGGTTGTTGAGAGTTTATATCATAACTACTAGGGGATGGATGCTGGGAATGTGAGCAGAGTCCACAGTAAGAGAGCCACAAGATAGGCAGTCTCTGTATAAAACTGGTGTGGCACCAAACCTCCTTGGGAACTAAATGGGTAGAGAGATTGCTGCAGGGCTCAAAGAGTAGCCATCACTAGTGTGAGATGGGATGGAGCTTAGGGCACGGTGAGACACTTTGCTGACTCAAATGAGATGAAAATATCCCACAGATACCATGTGGCCCTACAATGCCAGCACTAGCATGGAATAAAATAAACCATTTTTTATTATTTACCACAAGAGAGAGAGAGAGAGAGAGAGAGAGAGAGAGAGAGAGAGAGAGAGTGAGCGAGCTACATTGTTTCACCTTCAATTGAATACAAATGCACTGTTTTCTCTTTTGCTAATTTCTAGTTCAGTATCTTTTACAGTGTGTTCCCAATGTGTCGTTTAAAAATTAAAAAGTAGAACCTGTATGATAGAAGAAGAATAAGACAAACAAGAGGATGAGTAAATGGTCTCCTTCTCTATTCTACTCCCATTATTGCTGGCTTATGAGTTGGGACTGAAGTGACTAGTATGTATGAAAAGAAGGGCTTAGTGCAAAGTCACAGCACACACAGGTGACCCAGCTTAGATCAGCGTATATATTACGGAGGCCCTGTTATGCATGAGCCACGTCAGGGGGCAACTAATACAGAAAAACAAAATCTATTCACCTACTGCATGCACACAGTATGAAGGTCTAAATATGCATACTGCTCTAATTAGAGACTTCTCTCATCAATGTGTATTCTGGATGATAAGTCAGGAATCAGAAGCTTTTTAAGGAAAATATAAGAATGGATGCAACACAGTGGTAGATCACGTGTCTAGGTCCAAATTTCTGCATTAATTCCCCCATTAAAAAAAGATGATACTGGGGCCAGTGAGATGGCTCAGCACTTAAGAGCACCGACTGTTCTTCTGGAGTTCTTGAGTTCAGTTCTCAGCAACCACAGGGTAGCTCATAACCATCTGCAATGGGATCCAATGCCCTCTTCTGGTGTGTCTGAAGAGAGTGACAGTGTACTCACATACATAAAATAGATAAATATTTTAAAAATGATACTTGATTTTGGAATAAAATGCATAGCATAGTATATTTTATCACTACTATAGGAGTACAAAGTTGAAAAGAGGAAACAAGAGCCAAGTGAAAGAGGGACTCTATAGTGGAGCATGAGTGTAGCAATTGAAGCGCTGTAATATTCTCATGGGTTTGGAAAGACAGGGCAAAGGGAAGGGTGGATAAAACCACGAGCCAGATAATGAGCTCCACATACAGGTTCTGTTAGAGATTGGTACCAATTCTTTGATTTAATCAGGAATTCAAATGTAGAAGGTTCTTGTCCCCATTTGGTTTTTGATCGATCAATAAAGATGCTAGCGGACAATGGCTGGACAAAGGAAGATGGGGTGGGATACTTAGATTTGAGGTTGGAACTGGGAAAAAGAAGAGATGTGGATCGCCAGGACTCTGGTGGTGGTGGGGAATGGATCAGATTTAGAGCAGCAGAGGTAAGATCATCCGAAACGTAGGAGGAAAAGGAAAGCACAGCCTGGAAGGACTGCCCAGAAGTGTCTCGGGCAGCAAAGACCAATGGGTCTCACAGAATGTACCAGGGCAGCAAAGTTAAAGTAGATTTAAGAGGTGTTGAGCCAGGAGTTCAGGAGGGAAAAGTATGCTAGCTGTGGGAGGATTAGAACTTCCCAGCCTTTGAGTAGCCAAGGCATTTAAAAATAAGCTAATGTGCATGTGCTTTTTCTTCATGAATATCCAAAGAACTGCTGGGCAGGTGGCTAGAAGCACAACCTACTAAGAGCATGAAGCTGAGTAGCCAGAAACTCACGTTACAAGGTTCTGTTTTCAGCTTTGAACTTTGATTCTTGACCTCTTGATTAATAGCTGAGCCTGAAGAAGTTACTCAACCTGTGTGAGTCTGTGTCTCATATCCTAGGAACAGAATGGTGTCTATGTGTCATGACTGAACATACGAAGACCAGTGAAGCATTTAACATAGACAGTAAATGTTGGAGGAAAATTTCCACGGGGTCCAATGTGGGAGCTGGAGAATGAATAGCTGAATAGTGAACGGGGTCCAGGCATGGCTTCACGCTTACAACACTTGAACTTCTCCCAACTCCCACTTCCAAAGGCTTTGGAATCAATCTAAGTGAAACGAATCAGTTAAGTATATGTGCACAAGATAGCTTAAGGAATTAAAATGTATGCAGACCCAACAGATCAAGTGGAGAAAGGCTCTGAAGCATACGGCTAATGGATGGAAGGATGCTGAGTCAGACAGGGCAGCTTCCCAGGGCCAAAAAAGCTTATGAGAAAACAGGCTGTGTTAAAAGTCAAGCCTAGAGCTTTGGTCCAGCAGCATGACTGTGCGGTGCTCCCAGGAGACAAGTCCCCCTCCTTCAGCAAGAATCTGATAGCTTATTAATCTGAGATTCTAGATGATTCCATACAGCTCCAAATCAAATGTATTGTTGTAAATGTTTGGAGCATTCTGGTAGTTTCTAATCCCCACTGGGAGGTTTTTGCTCTGACAAATGCTCACTTTCATGGCCTGGAGATAGAAGAAGAATGCAAATGAAGGCTAGAGTAACTAATTTAATGCAGAAACGCTGCAGTTTCTTTCCTTACTATTTAGAAGCAACAACTATAATCGAAGAAGGGTTGAAAAAAAGGCCGCAAAGTTTCTGAATAACCAGGACCTTTGAAAATGTACCACTAAGATGAAAACTCTTTTAAGGAAACAGACAGAATTGTGGTCAGCAGAAATTATAAGGAGATGCTGCAATAATATTGGGACCTAACTGTTCAGGATAATATAGAAAGCATGGATGCTAATTTAAAGATATTTTATAGATGTAAGCAAAGTTCTATAAAAGCTAGTCTTAAGTAACGGAGCTTATCAAAGTGGGTGATTAACTTATCTGATCAATTGAATCCTCTAAAAACAGAGAGCCTTCTCCAGCTGGGGGAAAAGGAGTAGAGAGATTCAGTGTGAGACAGAAGTCTTTTCCTATTGAAATGGGGTGAGCATGAGCGTCCCTTAGCATACAGGAGGTGACCCTGGCTGCCTGCCAACAAGCAGATGGAGGCCTTGAGTTTTTTACAATCTTAAGAAATTGAATTCTGTTATCAGCCTGAATGAACTGGGGGGTTGAATTCTTCCCAGAAGAGACCAGAGTGAGATGACAACACCGTGACTGAAGTGTAGTAAGAGAACTAAATGGGGGACACAACTGAGCCCATCTGAGTTCCTGAGCTGCAAGACTGGGGTGTGGCACCTGGGTGTTAGAGGAAGACATTGGGTCCATTCTGATTTTTTTTTACAGAAACTAAGAGCAGATCAATTTTATTGTGATAATAAACTATTGAAATACAGCATTTTGCATTTTAAAAAGATGTCCACATCCCAGCTCTGTGGACCTTCGCCTCTATTTTTACTGCTGTTGAAAATACATGAGGTAAGGGTCTGTTTATAAATAAAGGTCTCCGGAAACAGGTAAGCCTGAATTTTCAAGTGAGTTTGTATCATTTAGAAACCTCCCGTGTCATTTTGAGCATTGTTCATCACCATGTTTCCATAGATGAAGAAAAGAAAAGGCAACTGTATAGGGTGGTTGATGGGAGGTGAGTTTTCCAAAGTCAAATGTGTGTGCTCCCATACTGTAATTATTTGAATTTGTCAGGGAAATGAGGTAAAGCCTCAGAAACAAGCAGAAAGAAATTTGTCAAAATAACAAAAGATTCCAACTTCAGTTCTGCCAGCTCCATAGAGAGTCTTATCTCTCTTAGTACAGGGGACAAGAGGAACATATAAGCACAACCATGTCTTTAAGGATGCAAAAAGACCAGACACTGCCTCGTGATCACAAGGTATCCATGAAGAACCCTGTGTGTCACATTTCAAAGCACTAAGTCCAATGACAAAGATATTGGACTCCCTCTACCTATTCATCTTAATGCTCAGAGATACCCACCAGTTAGCCGGGACTGTTTCTTGCTTACATTGCCCACCTCTTATGCTTCCTTCCTATGAGTATAGCTCAATTAATTTAAGGTGTTGGCATATGAAGGTAGCTACCTTGCTACCATAGCCAGACAGGCATATGTTTAGGGTAGGGACAGCTTATCTCCTGTGAGAGTCTTGTGCCAGGAAAGCTCTGCCAATGTTCAATTCTGAGGTTCAGAAGGAAACACACATGCACCGAGGTCACCAGCCTAGCCTGATTAAAAAAGGAACAACTTTTCAGTTCCTTTTAAGGTTATTCTTTATTTCACTAGCTATTCAGAATTAATATGAGAAGCAGCACTATTACTGGGGTCCTCTTTGAGTCCCCAAGAACATCTATCAAGAAAGCATAACTCATCTGCAATCCATTTCACCAACATGACTCAGTTTCCAAAATCAGACCCTCAGCAGATGTCCTTTCTCATTTATATGTCTATCTTTCTGGAAAATTACATTAATGTTGGCTTTTGTTATTGTTGTTGTTGTTAATAATCTACATTCCCTTCCCATCTGGGAATTCTCTCTCCAAGAGATAAATAAGAAGTGAACTTTCATAAATGTTTACGAGGTTCAGAAAAGAGTATGTCACTTTAAATATCTCAGTACAAAACAACAACTGCATTTATCTCCACATGTATTCTTTTTTTCCATCTTTATTAACTTGAGTGTTTCTTCTTTACATTTTGATTGTTATTCCCTTTCCCAGTTTCCAGGCCAACATTCCCCCTAGCCCCTCCCCCCTTCTATATGGGTGTTCCCCTCCACATCCTCGCCCCATTACCGCCTTCCCCCCAACAATCACGTTCACAGGGGGTTCAGTCTTGGCAGGACCAAGGGCTTCTCCTTCCACTGGTGCTCTTACTAGGCTATTCATTGCTACCCATGAGGTCAGAGTCCAGGGTTAGTCCATGTATAGTCTTTGGGTAGTGGCTTAGTCCCTGGAAGCTCTGGTTGGTTGGCATTGCTGTTCATATGGGCTCTCAAGCCCCTTCAAGCTCTTTCAGTCCTTTTTAAGATTCCTTCAACAGGGGTCCCATTCTCAGTTTAGTGGTTTAATGATGGCATTCACCTATGTATTTACTGTCCACATGTATTCTTATTTGAAAGATTTTCCTCATAGATAACGGTTGGGGTGGGAGATATGGAGCTGGCTAAACTCTACTCACAGTATGCTTTCTGCAAGCCCAAGAGCTAAAATAATGTCAAGTATGAACATGGTCGAAATATGTATACTATAGTGAAGGAGAGAACACATGTACATGCATGTACACACATGTACACACAAGTACACACACACACACATACACACACAAACACACACACTGGATTTTGGCAGATTAAGATACCTGAACTCTAGACATAGCACAATCCTGACTTGCAGGACCTGGATCAAATGGCTTCTATCACAAGTCTGGAACAGAATCTCTAAGCTTTGCCAGCTCTGGAATTGTACAGGTCCAAGCACCAACTCACAAAGAAGACAGGAGTTTAAGAGTTACTTAAAATTGTGCTCAAGCATCCTTCCTGAAGATCAGTCCTATTCCTATAGGGACATACCATTGCTAACACAAAATTTCACCTAGAGAAAGTGCTCATCCACAGTTCTTATGCTGAGAGCCTGTAGTCCAGTTCCTCATGCTGTGGTAACTGCCGTAGAATTATATTTCGGCTATTTTATTACTATAATTCTGCTACTGTTATGAATCATAGTATAAATATCTATGTTTTCTGATGGTCTTAGATGGCCCCGTGAATGACTCATTCAATCCCCAAAGGGTCATAACCTACAAGTTGAGAAATGCTGGCCTAGAAGAAGCTGTGAAAAAAACAAAATGAAGCAAAACATTGAAGGGTGAATCATTAGCATATTGATGAGTGATGTTAACACATCGATTCATGTTAGATGCTGCAACATACAAAGCCCTAGATGGAGTATCTTAATGAGATGGATACATCCTTCTTGTTTGTCTGTACCTTGAATAGGAGGTCTACCAACTGTATAATGATGCAGACACATGAGCCAGCTCCCTTCTTTCAATAGCTCACCATTGTCTGGTGCTCTATCCCTAATCCACCAGGGAGGGTAAACAGAGTAAAGAAGGACCACTGATATCTGAATCCCATAGCTTGAAAGTGATATAAATCTGTGTTCGCTTCATATTTTGTTAGTGGCAATGCATCACAAGCTCTTGGAAGCACAAAAGAAGTACTTGGAACAACAGCTTCTGGCTTAGCAAACACTGGGCAGCATCGAAGACCCTCCATGGAAAATAAGAATCAATCTTTGGAAAGCAACGTCCACAGTTAGCCCATTATCCAATATAATCAAATGCAAGTCTTACAGTTAAAAGTTACCTATTTTCTATTGTAACTTTTATATTAGCAAGTACATTTCTGGGTTATCTGGTTTGAATTATGGAACTTAAATGTTCCAAAGAAAACACTGCCAGTATGGCTACAAGCAAGCGCAACCCAGCTGGACCCTGGTGTGTATTTTGTTCTGTGTCGCTTTTGTTTTTGTTGTTGTTTTTAGCCTGAATAAGCAGAAATAGAAGCCAGATGAGTCCAAGAGCAAGAAAATGGGCCCAGTGATTTCTGTCCAATTGTAATAAAAACTAACACATGAAGCATGCCTGGATTTAGGTAGAATTCAACTCATCAAGAATATTCTACAAAATATGTATATAGTCCTTGATTGCTCATTCATCATATTTTGGCTTATTGAGCTGCTGACACAGTTATATTTCTTATTTTGTACGGAAAAACCAGCACGTTGAAAAAAAATGGATTATTTTCTGGAGTGCCCAACCTTGTTTGTAATATGTTCTTCAGGACAAAGATGGAATGTTTTCAGACTTCAGCCGGGTAGAAACACTTGGACCCTTTGGATGTGGATTTGGTAACATCTCTGCCATCCATTAGCATTTATGAAGTAGAGAAAAAGAAAACTTTACTATAAAATACATTCAGCTCTCTGGGCCATTCTAAGTATCAACTAAAGCAGGGGTTGAAAGACTTTTTTTTTCTTAAACAAATGACCAAATAGTGGGTATTTTAATCAATTCTTGAGAGGGTGTATTCTCTGCTATGACTATTGACAGTACTAGAGGAGCGCGTCTCTACTTTAGCATTGCAGGCATAAGAAGGAAGAAAAAACAGCCCTGTGTGATAAGGGAATGAGTGAACCTGGCAGGGCTCCAATAGAATGCTATTTATAAAATTGGGACAAACTGAGTGTGACCAACAAGCCACATTTTATCAATTCCTAAACTGCAGACAAAATGGCAGTAGACCCAAAATGGAAATTTCTTTCACCATGGGCTGGGAAGACAACTTTAGTTTTCCTCCTCCAGTTTAGACCTTTCTCTTCCAAGTTCATTTGAAACAGTACTGTAAAAGACAAATACAACTGCTATTATAAGTAGGTGATGAAAAGAAAGGATGTTGACCAACTGCTAATGAGAAAAGTTTGAGACCCAGGAGACTATGGTCTGATTCTGGCTCTGTCAACACAAAAGATGTGATTCTTCCTTGCCTCATTTAACTTCATTAGGTCTTTGTTTCTGCTTCTCTGAAATCAGCTAGTTACCGGGGGTTACCCCCAAATATCCCTTACATCTCTCAATCTCATTTAAACTGGGCTGGGAAAGCAACAAAAACTTTGCATTGGACTTAGAGAATACCCAGCAGCCTGTTTAATATGTTCCTGTAACCAGATTGCTTAAAATCCCTGGGGCACGCTTTGTTGAGTGGACCTCATAATTGCTGCTGAAAGAGTTAAATAACATGATGCTTTATTGGGGGAAATAACGTAGCAGGAAATGGGTATATTAGACACCCTACTATGAATCCAGCCCAGAAGTGACTCTATAACTAATTTGGAGAAATTTTCCTTAGGATGTGACATCACCAAAGCTGTTCATGTTTCTGAGAAGCAGGAGACATTCTCTAGCAAGTTGCAATTGAATCAGATAAAAATAAGCCAAGATGTATAGGCATGGCAGAGTTCTGATTTACCACAGCATCAGAACTGTCTTTCCTCAATGTAAGCTCCATGAAGGGAGTTACCATGAATCTGACCCCCTTCTAGAAGCCACAAATTGGTCCTGCCACTCCCCCTTCATTATAATGGTTCCTTCATTACAGATAAAGCATACATCGGAAGCGATAACTGCAGATGATTGGCTGAAATGAGAGAAGTTTAGTATGTTTGTGCTGTCACTCAGTAGGCACGTTGTTTCCAACTCTCAGCACTATCTTCTCATTCTTATTGGTGGAGAGGCTCCATTGCTCACACAAGGACAAAGTATGTGGGGAGGAACACGTGATTGCACCACCACTGCAGTGTATGAGAAATCACACATACCTTTGGGCAGCTATGGTGACAGCTGACATAAAGCATCTGAACCCAACCTCCTCTGAGAACTCCTAAGTCAGGGACTGCTTTCCCACAAACCAGAACTTACCAGGGAGTAAGATTTGAGAAACCATGGGAATCTAAGTCTGGGGCACAAGTTTATTCTTGACACTGGGACAGAACCTGCAATAGACTGTAGGTGAAGTTTGCCTGCTTTTAAGTGAATGGATGAAGGAAGGATTGCTGACATTTGTTGGTATGATATCAGTCCAAAAAATAAGACTGATCACTTGCCTGTTTCTTTATAATACATACTTGTGCTTTGGCCACAGACTACAAATGTCCTCCTTATTCATCCAACATTCATCCTCTCCAAGTTTGGTTCATACTTCCTCTGACATTGCACTCAACTTCTCTTATGTTGTCTCTCATTCCTCCTCTATTTTCATCTCTCATGTTTACTGGGAGGAGGTGAGTTTTTTTAATCAGCCAAATATCAGGAAAAAATGAGTTTTTAATTTATTTATTTTTACACGTTTCCCTTGTGAAGTTTCTCTCTGTAAACTTGAAAAGAAAATCCATTATTAACCCAAGTTTCTTGGTGCAATGCCTCTTGCTGCTTGTGAAGAACTGTGATGGATTGGCATGCTGTGTCCAAACCTCCCTCCAAATCCCCTTTTAAAATCCTATCACCTCCACTGTGATGGTATTAAGAGGGGAGAGTTCTGGTTCTATCAGCATCAATGGGAATAGCGGCGTGACAAGAAGATACTCTTAACCTTGTGGTCTCTTCTTCTGGTCTCTTGATCTTTGCTATACAAAGATACAGAATAAAGGTTTCTACAACCAGGGGGCAAGTTCTCACCAGATGACATGTCTTCAGGAATCTTGAACTGGCTCTCCCTAGAATGAGGGAACTGAAGAAGAATGGCAGGTAGGGCATTCTTTGAAGAAGAAGAGAGACAAATATCAGGAGAGGAACAGCATAAGGACTGATGTCATCTTAGGGCATCCTGATGAAAGAAAATTCCCTGGGTACATAACAGGAACCAAGTCAGTTCCAGTCTGGGTAGAAGGAAACTCTGATTCTCCATGACATGTAGGGCAGCCAGGAAACTGCCTTAGCAATCTACAGAACTGAAGGGCCATACATCAGAAAACTGAATGGTGAGAGGTAAAATGTTGTTTAAACCACTCAGTTTCCTCTAAGGTTTTACAGAAGCCCAAGGTAGGACCAAGAACCCTAATTTTCAATGATGACAATGATCAAAATAGGAAAGAGAACGATTAAAAGATGCCCACACTAAGTTTGGGTTGCTTTAGAAATCAAACAATACATCTATTGAGGACAGCTTCTCCTGTCAGTTAATGTGCACTTACATCCAGGGAAGTCTCTCCCTCTGTGCCTCCACACATGTTTCCTACACAAGCAAAATGGCCCAGAAAAAGTGTTAAGAGAATATAACAAGTCCAGGTTTTTAGAATGAGTCTAAGGTTTTTAGGATACAACATTCAACATGTTTCAAACACACACAAACACACACACACACACACACACACACACACACACACACACACCAGCTTCTTATTAACTTTGAGTCAGATAAAGAAAATGAAACAAAGATTTAAGTCAATTATTCTGAGTTATAAAGTATTGTCTTCGTCAGGGTTTCTATTCCTGCACAAACATCATGACCAAGAAGCAAGTTGGGGAGGAAAGGGTTTATTCAGCTTACTTCTATTTTGCTGTACCATCACCAAAGGAAGTCAGGACTGGAACTCAAGCAGGTCAGGAAGCAGGAGCTAATGCAGAGGCCATGAAGGGATGTTTCTTACTGGCTTGCTTCCTCTGGCTTGCTCGGCTTGCTCTCTTATAGAACCCAAGACCACCAGCCCAGGGAAGGCACCACCCACAGTGGGTCCTCCCACCTTGACCCCTAGTTGAGAAAATGCCTTACACCTGGGTCTCATGAAGGCATTTCCACACCTGAGGCTCCTTTTCTATGAAAACTCCAGCTTGTGTCAAGTTGACACACAAAACCAGCCAGTACAGGTATAAAAGTACAAGAAGGAGGATTTGAACTAAAGTCTGTTGGGTCCTGACCACTTTACTGATCTTGTAAACAAGCACGGCAGGAGCAGGGTAATTCATTAGCAAATGGAAGCAAGAACTTAGTGAAAAGACAAAGGAGTCATCAGGAAATAATGGAAGAAAGTGTGCATGGGTTTCTGGGCTCTCTCCTCCTGCCAAGTTTAGCCTGGTGTATCAGCTTCTGTCCTCATCCACATTGGAAGCTGAGTCATGTGGAGTAGAATGTAATTGCAGGATTCTGAGGAATCCCCCACATGGCTGACGGACTTACCTGTCTCTTCATATTCATGTGCAGCAGCAGCAGTAGCAGACCGTATTGGATACTTTCTGTGGGTCACTCCCAAAGTCTCTCACTAAGCATTTTTACATGAGTGATTCCATTTAATCTGTGTAACCTTTTGAGGAGGCTTTACCATTCTCATTCATTGATTTATTGTTAATACACGAGAAAATGGATGCTTAAGAGGATAACTTTTCTAAGGATCACGGTTTGATTGGGAGCAGAGCTAGGATTGGAGCTCAGCTTTGCTTCATGCTAAAAGCTTAATCTATAATCTCCCCATTCACAAAAGAATGACGCACCGAATACTGAAATCTGATAACCATGTGCAATTTGCATATCAACCGAGACACAGATGTTTGTATAACTTTCCAGGGAGGGATTCATGATGGGCTATAAGGCAGGGCAGGATGTGAATGGGACTCCGTGGGAAGAACAGACCTGGGCACCAGAGAGGGTGCAGAAAGAAAGCTATAAATTACCGATTAGAAAGGATGGATACATGTCATTTTTGTGGGCTATCACTGTGTCCTTTTATAGACTATAAATAAATACACAGAAGCAGACATTAAACTGATACATTAGTAATTCCTTCTCTACCAATTCTTTTTGTACCCATAAGGCTTTAAGTTAAAACAAAAGCCTTTGGCATTTGACAATGAAATGTACAGGCACACCCCTGTGACTGGTGAGGATGTGTGTGCTGATCCTGGAAACTATGAAACAGGGTGGGCCTTTTGCCACACTGTCTGGGTCACTCTCATCAGCCTCATGGGAAACTGGAGAAGATAGCAGGTAGGGCATTCTTTAGGGAAGAAGAGGAGCAAATACAAAGTGAAGGATATAGTAAGAAGTGATGACATCTTAGGATTTCCTGAAGAAAGAAAATTCCTTGCATCCATAACAGAAACCAAGTGAGTTCTATTCCCTTCGGGTGGAAAGGAAGCCATGCTTCTCCATCATGTGAAGGGCAGCCAGGAAGGAGCTATAACTGACAGGCCAACATTTGATCTTGAGCTCATTATTTGTCCAAAGTCATCAACACAGCAGAATGATAAAAGTCATTACAGCTCTCACAGCACCCACACACCAGAAGGTGGGAAATGTAGGCAAACTCTTCCTCTCCTCTACATGATGGTTAATAACAATTTTCAAGTGGACAGGATCTACCTGCCCAGTTGATACCCCCCATCCCAGCATATCCATGAGGGAGTTTTAGACTTGGTTAACTGATGGGAGAAGACCTGTCCTGAATATGAGAGGCAGCAGGATAAGAGTTGGAGTGCTGTCCTGGACAGAAAGCAAGTAAGCCTAGAACCAGCTCTTGTCTCACTGTTTCCTGACTGCAAGGGCACGGGGTTCAGTCATGTTGGGCTTCTGTCTTGGGGGTGAGCTTGGCCATGATGGGCTGTGCTCTCAATCTGGGTCAGAATAAACCCTTCCTCTTATAAGCTGCTTGTGTTGGGTATCCCCGAAACATGTAAAGGCACTAACACATTTCACATTGCATTTTTCCTTAAAAAGCCTTTGCTCTGTGTCTATGGTCACTGTCAAACCATTAAGTTGCCACATGTAGTCTGACAATATAAAAAACTGTAATGCATCTTTACTTATTTCATGGAGCCTTGAAGAACTTATCCAAGAGACCTGGTCTAGGATGGTAGGGTTTGGTGCTATTGTTTGTATACTTATGGATACATACTAAGTATGATGGAATCTCCCTGAAATATCCACTCCATGTGATGGTGTCTACCTCCTCCCATACAAAAGAGGTCTCATTCAGTTCTAAGTCTCAACTCTGCTAGTTTTCTCATATTTAGCATAGCGCAGACAATGTTAAGCCACCAAAACCAGGGGTGAAAGTGAAATAAGACAACACATTAGCCCCTGAACATAGTAACTAAGAGTTTTTCTTATAGTATAGTCCTTTTCAGATTGCAAGAGAATTATGATGCATCGGGGAGAGCTAATGGTGTCTATTTGCTCGTTTTTCTAAATTACCCAGTGCATGATGCTATATAATCTAATGGGATTGCCTATGTCAGGTTAGGAACTTCTAAGAATAGTCAGAAGTTGAAGCTGAGAATGTAAAGAAGTCTATTTTCAGAGCTCTACTTTGTCTGATGCCATTTTTAACACAGAAGTCTTAGTGGAAAGTAGCTTCAGAAGGGCAATGGAAGAGTAAGCTCCATCAGGGTGAGACGCACACATGTATTTGATCAACTTGAACTAACCAATAAAGAAAACATACACGGCCTGTTTCCACTGGCCATGTTGCTCCTGAAGAGGAAATGCTTTCCTCACTCTTTAATTCATAGGGAATCTGTCATGGGCGTGAGGAATACATAGGGTACAGAGTACCACAATGGTATGGGAAAAGAGCTGTGATGCTTTTACATGTGTACATTTTGGGAACTGGGGTTGGTCCTTCTGGAGAGTTTAGGTTCCTTCAGGCTCAGCGGAAACAAGACAAACAAAAGTTGAGATCATAATTTCCAGCTGACGTCTAACATACTTATGCCAATAGATAAATGTTGCTCTCATCTCTCACCAAAGAAGCTTCTTCATACAGCAGACACCATTTCAAAATGCCCTAACAAGACCTAAACAGTGACCACAGCATTTGGAATGCCAAGGTGGGTAACTGAATTCTCATAAGACTTCACTCCAGGAGGAATCCTAGGCAACTGATGCTGCCTGGGAGGGGAAGAATGAGTCTTTTACATAGCTTAGTCCTATAGTAGGTTAGCCAATAGCAGTAGGTCAGCTCTAACATACATATGAGAAACACCAGGATTGCAGAAGGCTGTATGCATACATTTATATACATGCTTATGTATATAATTATAATTAAAGAATAAAAATCCATGTGTCTGAGAAGGAATGGTAAGAGCATAAGAGGACTTGGAGGGAGGAAAGAGAAGGAAAGAGTAATTTAAATACAGTACTCATATGTAAAATTCTCTGAAAGAATCCTTTAAAGTAAATCCTATTAGCCAAGCTTGATTAGAGCCTTCAACCTGAGGGTTGAAACATGAGAAGCTGACAGGGAAAGAGACAAAATTATGCTTCAGTAACTTAGGTCCTACGGAGCTAAGCGTCTTGGAGTTTAAAATTAATTCTGTTGTTTACTGGTTTCTAGAAATATTTTAAATACACCTACAGCTTAAATTATCTTCAACAGTTCAGAAAGAAAAAATAGAAGCTTGAGCCAGATGGACAGTTTACTTTTGGTTTGAAGAAATCCGTTTCAAGTCCCCTTTAACCTCTTAAAAACAAGTACCCCACCAGCACCACTTAGTGGTCCATAACTGCAGGATTTTTTCACTATTCATAACTTAGAGATGGGGAAATTCTTTAGGTAGATGGGCCAAGGCCAGATAGTCTTTATTTAGGTGTGGGCTGTGCTTCTAATTCAGGGATATTTATTCCAAAGTCCCTGGGATAATTCTTTCGACTGGACTATGTTCCTAGTCTTCAGGGAGTATATCTTACTCATTTATGTCCTATTGTGTACATGGAACTATGATAGGTACTGAAGCCATAGGATAAACATGAGGTGGAGCAGCTTTGCAAAATGGACATGCATAGAAATACAAAAGCCTCTGCTCCTAAGGAAAAGGGGCTAGGGTGTGAACGAAGACCTGGAGATCTGATCTAGGGGCATCTATATGATGTAAGTCATGAGGTGGAGAGCTGGAGGAGTGGCAGGCACTAACTGTTACAGGGCTAGAACCCAGGAAGAGAAGGACACAGCACTGAGATACATACATCAACAAGCAAACATCCCTTTCTGGGCAGAGTAACAACGTAGTGTCTAATTCCAGGAGTGAGCTCTCCCCAGAGTGTGAGAAATCCATCACACTTGGCCACCTGGGTCCCATTTAGCAGCTTTGGTCTCTGGTCTCCTTCTGAGAACCAAAGTGACTCTCAGCTCTTTACCATTTTCTCCCTCTAAAAGGCAAATGAAACAACTTGACCCATATTCTTCTCACAAAGATGATTCCTAAAAGGGGTTCAGGAGCGGACAACAAAGGACTTGATTTCTCCCTCTCTGCTTCAATTAATGATCCTAGGAGCAGATGCTTTTTGTCCTGACTTTTGTTTGCATCCTGATGCTTTGCAGGGCTGATGCTGCTTACACAAAGTTGAGGACCAGGCTTTTCCTCTGATATGCATTGTGTTGAGTGCCTAGCAACAGAGGCATTCTCGGAGTTGTGGTGTGGAGGCTTCCTAGATGTGGCGGGGAGGTTCCATATTCAGATTCGTCACAGGAGACACAAACATGTATAATACACGAGTGAAGGAAATCTTACTGAGGAAGGAGCATCTGGAAAGCTTAAAGATATGAAACTAGAGCTGAATATGTAGTTGGCTATCTGGAAGGAGGAGGGGAGGACAGGGAAACTGACCCTTGCTCAGGCTAGAAAGCATAGCACCATCTTCAATAGATTCCTGAGACCTTAAAAATTATTATAGTTAGTGCTTTGTTACCAAGTTTCTTGATAAAACATAATAATAAAGTGTTAGATATGACCTCACCCTTAGGGTTGTATCTATCCTGAAATCAGACAGCAGCAGTAAACGAGTTTTCCAATCTTTTCTGGAAATACATAGGTGCCAACCGCCGTGCGCATGCGATATTTATGAGTCTCATAACTTTTTTCCTCTTGTTGTAGAAGGAAAGACCACTCCTCTCCCACCCCTCTATTTTGGTAAAAGTCTGCATCATTGAGGTAGGAAGTTAAAAACAACAACAAAACCAAAAATTTCTTCCGTTTGGATTTTTCTGTTCCCTCTGGCAGGTTAATGAGGAAAGAGAGCCATCCAGGAAGGCAGATGTATCGTGTGCAGTGGTTTGTCTTGGTGATTTGTTCAGTGGTTGGAGATTCGGAAACTATTCAGCCCATGAGGCAGGTTTAATCTGAGCTAAGTTGCTGATGCTGCTGATGCCTCTTTGCATATCTTAGGATACACGAGTGACCCATGCAGAATCAGACACATGCATGCACATACACACACAAATGAGACTCATGCCTGTCGTCAAAACTTAGCTATCGCAATGCGTTCCTCCACTGTGACCCTCCCCCCATTAACTTTTATTTTCCAGTGGGTGGGAGACATCATGAAAATGTTTACTCTCAATACATGGCCCCGTTATTTTTAGAGTGAGAATTAGATAATTATCTGAGCTAGACCCCCTGTAATTCTCATAAAAAGCAAGTAAATAAAATGAGTTCCAGGGGTCTTGGCTTGGCTTCAGGCAGGATATTGGAAGTGAGGCCACCATGTCCTGAGACTTGAGGATTAAGTCCCAGAGAATAATAAAATTGGAATCAAAGCTCTTTATATGTATGAATCAAACTTTTATTTGAGCCTCAAGAACTTTAGTACCTGAGCATCTTGGGGCGCAGGGCGGGGGACCCAGGCAGGTTTTGCTATCCTGAAATCTTCTGACAGGTTTGTGCCTTTGTGACGTGAGCTACCCAGTCCCTAGAGCAAGAATGACACTCATGCTTTGAGTTTGGGAGATGCTGCAACAAAATGCCAAAGATACTAACACTATAAAGATGTGCAAATACAGCTTAAAAATTGAAGCTATGCTAAGGGCATTTTCGGATCATGAGAGAAGGCTCTGGAGGTTCTGTGGTTCTCAGGCTGTATGTGTGACACCTTTAACACCTATAAAAGAAGGGATATGTCTACGAGTTACAATAAGTAAATAGAATGAGTGAATGAATGAATGAAAATGTGAAAAGACAAATAAGAAAATTAGGCACAACAAATTCTTGTTTTCCCCATTCAGCCTGACACAAGAAGTCGTGCGCTTCTTGCATTGATAGAGCATCAGAATCAGCACCGTACTCCAGCAAACATCCTGTACCAATTATCTGGCACCATCCTTAGGGCATTGGCTGCATCAAAATTTCAGATCCATACTAACCTGGAGGCTAGATTCAAACCTCAGAAATTTAATGACAGAGATGCTGTCTGAGGTATGAGGTGTGGAGGATATCATCACTGTGAACAGCCAAGGGCTCACACACTCTAGCATGGCTATAGTGTCACTAGATATGCGATCTTAAGGAGACACTGTTTGCTGCTGCTGTTGTTATTTTTCTTGTGTGTGGTCTATAACTTTATATTACACATGACTATACTAGTTACACACATGGCCAATCAGCACACTGAGGCACAGAGAGCATTGAACGTGGCCACATGAAATTAGCTTCCTCATTACTTTCCATTCAGGCTTTTCTTTTTTTTTAAAACTTCTCAAGCCTGCAGCATGCTCCTTGCTAGAAATCTCTAAACTATGAGAGTCAGGCAGATTTCCTGGGATGTACAGAATGTGGCTGCCTTTGCTAGTCAGCTGTGCCTTCTTCGAGGGGACGGCCTTCACAACAATGAACAAGAATGCCAGGCACACCTTCATATCATACCTTTAGCTTTTTTTTTCCAGCAAATATTCTGGCTTCAGCTGGTATGGGTCAGTGTTCTACGGGGGTGGGAGAGAGAGAGAGAGAGAGAGAGGGAGAGAGAGAGAGAGAGAGAGAACGCAAAAATGGCAAAGAGGGGTAATAAGTGAGCAGAAGTTCTCTCTTCTTTTTTTTTTTTAAATCAAAGGGAAGGGTGAAAATTCATGCGTGTATTGCACACATGCACAGGCACGCACACAATGGTGTTGGCCTGGAAAGATGGCTCAGTGGTTAAGAGCACTGACTGCTCTTCCAGAGGTTTTGAGTTCAATTCCCATCAACCACATGGGGGCTCACAACTATCTTCAATGGAATCCGATGCCCTCTTCTGGTGTATCTGAAGACAGCAACAATGTACTTAAATGAATTAAAAATTTTTTTAAATGACAATTTGTCCGCAAAATACTGTTCACAAGCCAACTATCAGGGTCACGAATTCATTCACATCTCCTAAGTAGTTGTCCCAAAGGTGTGGACTGAATCGTGCCCAACAGGGACATTCGCAGTGTAGGTGCTCAGCTAAGTTCTACAGTTTTACAATAGAATAAGGTAGAAGCTGTCATCAATGCCCCAGCCCCCGGGCTGCTCACTGGCACTGAGGTTACCAGCTTGTGTTGAACGGGGTGAAATGCTGTGACCGGCCAAGAGTGGCCACAACATGTAACCTGCAAGTCTATGGGCTGAATGCTTTATTTTCAGTGTGTGGAAGTAGGCAGGTTTGTCATCCCCCTCACCCCCCCCCCCCGCCCTTCTTTATCTCGGGGCAAGAAGGGAAAACATGTCAGGTTGCTCTGGGAACTACTCTACATTTTGTTTGTATCAGCATCGGAACCCACGCCTTACACAAAGAAAACATGCATTTACAGGAAACGATGAGTTCATGTTTGGGGACAGGGATGGATGCGTTGTATGGGTGGTGGTTCTTAGCTCTAGCACCTTCACCTCCCTACACTCTACCAACTTCTTTGCACGGATCCTGGAGGGTATCCGGACTCCTGAGATGATGGAGTAGGAAGTGAAAGGACATCAGATTTAGCAAGAAAAAACTTAGCAGAACCTTTCAAAATGGAAAGCTTTATGAGACGAGGCCGAAGGAAAGGATACAGAAGTCCACTGTGATTCAAAATACACCAGAACGGACTTTAGTATGGGAACCATCTGACCGGACTGGGTTAATTTAGGGCTTCTCACCTTTTTCTATAAAGATCGAATATGAAATGGTTCGCCTTTTGTAGGATATAAAGTCTCTGTGAAGACTCTTTCGTGTGTGCCCTAGTGGAGAGTAAGCAGCAATCCGTGAACGAGAGGGTGTGTCTCTATCTCCAACGAAATTTCATTGATGGACATTGGAGTTTCATAAAACTTTTGTACAATGTGAAACTTTATGCATCAAAAATGTAGAATTCTTTTCTGGCTTGCAGGTCATATACAAAGGGAAGCGGGGCTTGATTTGGGGCTAGACTCTGGCTGTGGGAGTTTTGATAAAATTACACTCTGATCAGGAATGCTGAGTACTAAATATCAGAACCAGAGAGACGGGTGACAAGGTGGGTGTGGAGGCTGCAAAGACAGTGGGACCAGCTTGAACAATGGCTGAGTGGCTCCCCAAACCATAGCTCTGAGGTATGTGGCCTACAAACCAATGTTAGGCACTAACAGCCAGTGACTTAGGTAAGTGATGGGATTCATTTATGGTAAGCTACTGGTAAATGGCTTGGAGCCCCTGGAGCCATGAAGAGCCTCATTTGATGTTTATTTTAGATGGGGCCACTCATAACCCTGCATTTCATGATGAAACTAGTAATTGTGGTGCTAAACTAAACAAAATGAAAAGTTTAAATTATTGCTTAAGTAAAAAGCTTTAAACATGTATGTTTGTATGAGTAATTTTACCTGCATCCAAATATAGGCATCACATGTATGTCTGGTACATGTGGAGGATCCTATGACACTTGAGCTACAGATGGTGGTGAGCCATGTTGGGGCTGGGAACGGAACCCAGGCCCTCCCAAGAGCAACTACTGCTCCTAACTTCAGAGCCATCTCTTCAGCACCACAGACCTTGCCCCTATTATCCACAACCCCATTCTTGTTGTTAGTCTTTATACTTGCTTTCCCTCTCCTCACACCTCTCTTCCTATCCTAGACTCCATTACTTCCAAAGGAAAATGTTCGGATTGTCTGTGCCACTGTTGGGGCAAGTGCAGAGGGTAAGAGAAGGTTCCTGTCTTTATTACGTTGACATTGTGGTATGCAAAAATGACAGAAACTACAGAATAAATGAATAAAAACAAGACAGACTCCAGCATTGGCAAATAATCAAAATTAAAATGATACAATATTATGGAAATTGGTTTATAGTTACACTGTGGCGTAGTTTATGTTAATTAACCAATTGTTGGACTCCAGAGGAAACTTGAGACAAGTCTACAGTGCTATCTGTGAGGGATTTTCTAGATTAGATAAGAGGTGGGAAGACTCACCCTAACTGAATAAAAAGAAGAAAAGAATTGCAAGGCAGCCATTTCCTTAGTCTCTGTGGTTTCCGACTGTGGACATAATGTGATTGGCTGTCTCAAGCTTCTACTCTGTGACCTCCTCACTATGTAGAACGCACACTTAGGCTGTAAACCAAAATGAAGCCCTCCCCATCCTTAAGCTGATTTGTTAAATACTTCCTTGCATCAATGAACAAAGTAACTAATATACAAAGGCTGTCCCTACAAAGTTGCTTGAGCAGAGCAGGCTGCTTAAGGTTCAGTTAAAAGAAAAGAAGGAAAAAGAAGTGTGTGTGTGTGTGTGTGTGTGTGTGTGTGTGTGTGTGTGCCAGCACAATGCATTTGTTTATCCTGTTTAAGCAAATTAATCATAATTTATTCACTGTTGACTATTGGGAATTTACTTTTGACATTTAATAGCATTGTCTTTGAGACTATCTGCCTTAGTCCAGGCAAACCCATTTTGCCACTGTTTCCATCCAACTGAACTGCACATACAGTTGATTTTTTTTTTTAATTTACTCAACTTCCTGTTGATAGGATGTTTTCAAGTTTTGTTATGATTACAAATACTTCATTGAACATTCTTGAACTCAAAACATCTTTATCTCTTGAGAATCACATTGGAGAAGAAAATTCCCAGGAGTAGAATAATTAGGTCAAGAGAATATGAATAACATAAAAAGTAAAAATAAATCATAAAACAAAACAGTGTCACATTCACATCCCAACTCCCCATACTAGCTGTCATCAGCAAACATATAATCTATCAGTCTGGTAAGTTTCTTCTTATTGGATTTGATTTGCATCTCGCTCATTATGAGGTTGAACGTTTTTCATATCTTTACTGGTCATTTGCATTCCTCTCTGAGCTGTCTTTTATGTTCCTCCTCCTTTACTGTGTCGGGTTGATCAATTTTTGTCCTTGTCCTTTTTTTCTTCAGTGTCATCTTTGTAAACTGAATAAATTTGCTTTGTGAGGTATATTAAAAGTATCTCTTTTCAGTTTGTTTTCATTTCGTTTATCTACTTCGTATTTATGATTCATGTATTTTATTTGCTGTACAGGAGATTTTTTTAATTTCTACAAATGCAAACATTATTTTCTTTTGTGGTTCCCAGGCAATGTTTATTTCAAATGTAATAAACATCTTCACCTTCTCATCAAGAGTAAAATTATATAGAATAAAAAAAATCCCAACTGAATGCAATGAAAAGACAAAAACCCAGGAAAACCCTATGGAACAATGGCTGGTTTGTTCAAATAACCAGGAGAGGAAGGAATGACAGTCTGGGAAGAGAACAGGTCAAGAGCAGGACTAAACAACACTGTCAGAAAATGATGATCTCTGGCTATCACTCTAGGTGGATACCACTTAATCTAAAGCCCCTCAACTATATCGCAGTGTGTTCTGGTGACAATATGAGTATATTTGAAATAAAACATCCTGCCATGGCTCATTTTGATCTATGTTAAAAAGATCAAGCCATCAGGAACTGATAAGCATCATCACTGAACTAATTGTGTAATAAATTGTTACAGAATTCATTCCCTGATGATATTGTCAGTAATAAGCATCTCTTTCTAGTTTGTGGGGAGAGGATGGACTGCTTTGAGTCTGTCTCTAAAATAAGTTCTGTATGTCAATATCATTTTTACTTTTGTTGCATTATTAGTTCTATGATAGCTCATTATCAACATCAGTTATGTGAATAGATATGTTCCCAGATATGGTATTAAAGATGGAGAGATAGGTATATGGAGGATGTAGAAATATAAAAACTAAGCAATGATTCTAACCCATGAAAATAAAAAATAGAAGAGGAAAAAGGAGAAAATGCCAAAAACCAATGTAGCTTAAAATGAGTTGCCCCAAAGGAAGGGTTCAGCATCTTATTCATTCATATCTTTCCACTCTGGGGTAAGTTGGGAGAGAAACTACAATTCCCATGATGCCCACTGTTTTCCATCGGCTTGATGCTGCATCCACTATGATGCACATGGATTGTGGGGTCTTCAGGTTTGACCAACAGAAATACAAGGTTACCAATGAAACTTATATTTCAGGTAAGCTACAAGCTATAATTATTAATGCAAGCTTGTCTCACACATCTTAGAACTGCCCTGTATTTCATGTGTCAAATTTAGTGTACAGTCTACTTCCCATTTTCATTCAGAAGCCTCTAATTCTATAAAGGTGATTTTTTAAGGTAATCTCCAATACACAGGGTTTTTGTGTTGCATCCTAGATACACATGCTTGCCATATAAGAATATGACATTATCCTGAGACATTTCAGACATCTTTTAAAAAACAATTACCCATGTATAAAATACATAGATAAACACAGTCCGACTGGGAAACAAATACTGCTTGGTTTCCTCCTCGGATACTTGCAGTTGATTTTCAAAGGGATAACCACATCACTAATAAATGTTCAATTGCATTGGATCTGTATAGAGAGGCTTGAACTGGAGTGGGATCAGTTACACAGACCCAATGACAGCTTGCTATGCAGTGGTATTCATGGTGTCTTCCTCCCAGTGTCCCCTTTAAATACACAGTGTGGGGAGACTAAAGGGAAAACATAATCTCATTGGTCTGTGCCTATGCACCATCACTCCTGACCCCTCCCGGGCTACTTTGGATATGAAAACAGTTTAGGTAATGACTTCATAAAACAAGTTAAAGCCCCCTACTGAATTGATAGAATAAATGTTCTCATCAGCTAACACAAGGAAAGGGAGACATAAATGAGAAGCCCACAGCCTATGTTGAATCTGACTGATATAAATAGCTCTCATTTTGCACTTAGTATATTTTTACACATATTAACTCCTTTGTTACTCACAAGGGCCCTGGGAGGGACAAGCTTTTATTACTTCCATTTAGACGCTGAGATCCCTGAAGCAGGGAAAGGTTAAGTGACAATCCAAGGCTATGTCACACAAAGTGCCTGAGATGGGACGCCAAACAACATAGGAGTATGACAGGGTGCTTCCGGTTTTGGTCCCTTTTGTCCCTCGGATTATCTGATAAGCAAAGGTCAAACTGTATTTTGCTCAGTAGTCATTCTGATTTTACCAGATTCCTTAAAGGTTGCTTCAGCCCTCACCACAAAGACTTAAAGCAGTAGTTTCTGATTTTCCTAATGCAATGACCCCTTAGTACAGTTTCTCATGTTGTGGTAACTGTAATTTTCCTACTGTTATGAATCATAATGTAAGTGTCTGTGTTTGCCAATGCTTAGCTGATCCTCACAGAATGTTCATTCAACTTACAGGTTAAGATCCTCTGACCTAAAGGCTCAATGGGTAACCTCGTGGTGTTGGTCAGCTGACCAGTCAGTCTCATCTCCCAACTCTCTTCCTGAATTAAGGTAAGGCGGTTGAAAGAAAGAGTGGGTAGAGTGCCCGAGGTCTACCTGCCAGACACACAACTTTGGGTACCCTTGAGGATCAGTGTGGTAGTGGGTTCCTTCTGGAAATGGTGTGGAAAGATGATGACAGCATCAGGGCAGGGACAGCACTACTCTGCACAAGGCTCAGTGCCAGACACCGAGTAATCCAGTGCACTACGAACCCAGGAGTTCTGCCCATTTTGTATTTGAAGAAACAGAGGAGCAAAGCAACCTCCTAGAGACACACAGCAAATACGAAGCGAAGTAAGGCATTGCCTTGTGCACTGGTTACTGTGTTGAAGCATCCTCATCGTGACAACTTATTTAAAAAAAGAGATGTTTTGGCCTTATGCTTCCAGAGGGATAAGAGTCTGTCATGTCTCGGAAGGACTGCAACAAGCATCAGGGATAGTGGAGAGGCAGAAGTCAAGAGAGTATATCATTAACCACATACATGAAGCAGGAGAAAATGAACTAAAAGTATTATGAGGCCTTCAGTTCTCAAAGCTTACTCTAGAGACATACATTTTCCTGCAAGGTCATACTTCTTAAACCTCCCCAAACAGCACCATCAACTGGAAATGAAGAGTGCAAATGCCTGAGCATACAGGGGACATTTCTCACTTAAACCACTACTCCATCGAATCTGATCCACAACCTTGGGTAAGCAAAAGCTCAGTGCCTGGTTTACGGTGTCCCTCTTTGGGCCAGGCTGAACCTGCCAACTAATCCTGGTAATGCTGTCTGCGTCCTCTATGCCACAGTTCCCGTTTCTGTAGGAGGGGCTACGGCTGCTATAACAGAGGATGTGATAGAGTTGAAGACAATATAAGTAAAGTGACTAGAACGTTGCCTGGCACAGTGAGCACTGACAGAGCTGGCCTAACACTATCACTGTGACCACTGCTAACACAATGGCCGTTGCTATGGCTACTGCTATTGCAGTTCCTCCTGCATGGCGGTGGCTGCTACTGTTTGCACCAGCCCTGTCTCAGCACATCAGTTCTGCCACAAAAGGGAGAATTTATAGCTCACACGATCCATAATTCTTAAAATTCTAGAACCCTGGAAGTAGGCTGGGGGACCAGGAACAAAGACCAGTTCCTTCAGGAGACAAGAGCTTCCTTGGAAAAGCCCTGATGGAGAAGACCCAAGGGAGAAATGACCTGGAACGTCGAATCTCTGCATTGCAGATGTGTAACTCCAGCTTGGTTTGAGATAATCTGGGACCCAAACTTTGGCCTGTGAAAATATCTTTTAGTTATCAATATAAATCCTAAAAAGGATTCATGACAAGGAAAATGATATGAAAAATCCAGAAACACGTTCTTATGATTCTGTTTACCAAGACAACCTGAGTCTCTCCTGAAGTCCTTCCCATGCATGCTTTTCAACAGCATTGTGAAGTCCTGCCTGACTCTCTCCTTCATTTATCCTTCAGGATGATATCAGGGGTCAGGAAGAAACAAACAACTGAAGCAAAAGAGGCCGGAACCAAGGCTTTGCCCAGCTGCATCTCCTCTGCAGAATGTGCTGGGCGCATCGCCCCTCCCCCTTCCACAGTCAAGGGAGATGGGAACAAAGGCTGAGCTCCACGTGCTATTTTATTCTGTATGTGGCTCAATTAGCCTGACACTGTCCTGCCAGCTATGGACAGATACACAGCCAAAGAGGAAGACTAGAAATTGCCGGAAAGTCACTCCTCACCCCAGCTTCTGAGACCCCATTGTGATCTGCCCTATGCCCCATCTCTCCTCGGAAGCCACGAGGCACTGCCTCCGTCCCGGATTGCACAGTGCATTGTCCTTTCCATCCTCTGGGCCCAGGAGCTCAGGTCCCATTCTGCCAACCTCGACTCATTTGAGTAACTAGGGCCAAGCACAACATCTAGTGTGCTACAGGAAACGTTTCCCATCACCCACACTGGGTTCTCCGTCCTTCCCAAGTGTTTCTATATAATCCTACTTATTCAACATCTATGTATGTGCAGTCCTAGCTCTCTGCAGTACAAAAGGTGGTAAATGCACGGACAGAGGGAAAAGGGAATTACAGAAAAGACCATTTCAATGGCTAATGAGGGCAGGAGGAAGCTGCTTTGTGAAATTGGGAAAACAGGGTTCCCTCAGGAGGAAAGAACTCCCCTGATAAAGTCTGAAGAAAGGGATCCAGTGGAGAGAAGACCTGAAACATCCACTCTGACAGGTTAGAGGACAGACTCCTCTTCAAAAGAAAAAAAAATTAGTATGCAGATAGCATCCTGACAGCCAGCTATGGGAGGAGCTGGATAGAACATTCCAGGTAGAAGGAACCATACACAGATAGGAAGGAAGGGAAGGGCCTCACATTTGGTTCAAGTGAGCAGAAAGCCTCCCAGCCAACCCAAGGTTATGCCAACTCTCTTTCAATGGTCATCAAATGTGCAGAGAGCAAATGGACATGGGAAAAGAGCTTTAGAATAAAGCAGCTCTTTCTACCACTCACTGGCTGTGTGGCCTTAGGCGAGAGTTTTAATAACTCTGACCATAGGCTTCCTCAGCATATGATCATATTTAAAGGCTTTAGAGTTATTCCCATAATTATATTTTTGCCAATGTGCAGAAACATATTTAACTTTTATGAAGCTAATTTTTCCCGTACACAAAGTGAATGCCTGACAGTTTATGGTCCATGCATTATCGTCACTATTGTGACTCATTTGTTTGTAAGTACCAACTGCACAGACTGTGTGGATGTATAATTTATAATCAGTAACCAACTTATTAAAAAGCTACTATGTTAGTGTAGTGGGTGATTTCTGTGTACTCTGTGACCATCCTTTTAAATCAGGACTTTGTTCTTGAGAATGGATGCCTCAGACCCCGAATCAGCGCTCCTCTACTCTCTAGTCGTCACCCAGCTTCATCAGGCAGACAAGGTTTCCCTGACGTCTGAACTCTGGGCAGTCATCAAGATGGAAAAGAGACAGAATTCACTCACTCCAGCTTTGGTGCCCAAAAGGTCTCTTTCTATCCTGTCATTGTGTTCTTTCTCCCTCTGTCCACCAAAACTGAAGAAAACAGTGGTCCATTTGAACTTTTTTCTTCTTTTATCTTACTAGTTACAGAAGTCCACCACAACTTCCCAATAGTTCTCTTTTTGTTTAAATTAACCAGGTTATTTTCTTTCTCTTGCTACCAAAACTATAGTCAATCCAGATGGTTATGTTCTTATTTGTATTCTTAGAAAAAAGAGTTTAACCATAGACATTATCGCTTATTATTTTTATTGATAATGCGTCGGTCTATATTGCCTACAAACTTGCTACTTAAAAAGTGAGCCATATACACTTTCCATTTTTCCCATTCCAATTCCACCTACTCTTCTACACAACTACCACATAACATGACTACTTTGCATTAAAGGCTAGATCATGGGTATGATTTACACATTATAGCTTGGGCTTTGGTTTTTTGGTCGACTCTCAAGGTCAGTGATGTAGTCATATCCAGCGAGTAGACAACAGTGCCTGCTTGGTAGGCTCTCTGTCGAAGCTGCCTCAAATTTGCAGGATTCTCAAAATGTGTTCCAATGAAATAGGGAGGTGAGAAGGTAGGAAATAAAAATATTCCTGAGGCACCTAAATTTTATATTCCTGAAGGTCCTATATTTTTCCTGAAAAATCTTTGATTGCAGGAAATCCTGTTAATGCCACCGATAAGTTAATGCCTGCGTGAAGACTAATGACTTAAGAGGCCATTTTACCTGCTTGTATTATAGTGTCTGACATAGTCAAGATACTCACTTCTATTATGTTTTAAGGATGATTTCTGTTATGAAATAATAATTGCGTCTGTTCCTCTCATAGCTTATAAATGTCGTCATGTATCATTTACAAAGTTGTGGCCACTAAGAAGAATTGTGTACTCTTTGTACCTCTGCACAGAAGACACAGTCAGTATGCACAATTCCTCAAACTCTCCTGTGTGAGAATCCTACATGTATGGCATCCGACTTCGCCTATTTTCAGTGAGAGTGGAACAGGACATATCTTCCTGTCATTTGAACTGAGATATGGTGCCATGGGCAGACAGTTTTGTTCCTAGGGACAATTCATATATTGAAATATTTACTTCTAAAGCAGTGGCAGTAGATGAGGGAGTCAGCCCTCAATGACTGCACTCCTTCATGAAAGGCGTAAGGGAGGACTTGGATCTTGGGTTTCCCAGACTCTAGAAATATGGAAGGAAAGTGTCCACTGTAGATAAGCCACTGTGACTAGGGCATTTCATAATAGCAGCCCAAAGAAATTAAACTTAGGGAATTAGGATCATGGTTCTTTGCCTTATATATTCATGTATGCTGCTGTGCAGATGTGATCTTTCCAGCCTCTATCTGCAGGCTAGTGTTGAGCACATGGGTGGCTAGTAAAAGCATTCTTTCCATGAAAAAAGAAATATCTACCCAAGACTTGGGAGAGATTAAGGGATTCTTCTTTGAGCAAATGATGGTTTATTTTATAATGAGCAACAGATGTCTGGGTGAGGAATAAAATGGAGAGAAAAGTAATAATCCAGTAAGATAATTTTAAAAACTTAAAAAATCAAAGTGTCACTGTAAATCTTAGTGTTCTTGAAGCAGACAGAGACAAAGCAATGCCTCAAATAGGAAAGATCCTGCGACTGTTCCAATCATTGTTCCAGTCATTGTTTCACTCACAGTCTGGAACGGAACTTCAGTCTGCCCTTATTGACCACAGTTTCTGTCTTCTCAATTTCAGTAAACTGCAAATACTCTAAGATTAGACAAAGCTGAGGTGTCTTTAAGCAAAATATTTGCAACATCAATTTCTTTGTTCTCTGTGACACAAGTGTACTTGATTTGAGAGACAGAAGAAACTACAATTCATCAACTAGGGGCTAAGGCGATGACTCAGCAGCTGACAAGACTTGCATAAAGCCTAATGACCCGAGTCTGCATCCCAGGAAAGCTAGTGAAAAATCTGGATATGGTATCAAACATGTTCATATGACTCTGGGTGTTCCTATGGAGATGTGGGAAGCATGTACAGTGACCTATCTCACCTAGAAGCTCATGGTTCAGGTATCACTGTGGATCCAATACACTGGAAGAAATAGACCTGTATCTTGTGACAGGTACATGGCAAGAACCAACTCCTCAAAGTTGTCCATTGACCTGTGTATGTAAATCCTTGTATGAATGTGCTGAAAGTCACATACACATCAGACACACATATAACCCATGTGCCCCTGCCCCTATGTACACACATACACTAGTGTTTTCCCATTGCTTACGTGTGTCAGGTAACTACGCATAATAGTGAAATACAATTCCAATTTTGTTCTCTCACCTTTTAGGAAGAAGAAAACTCCCTGTAGTTACAATAGTCCATGAAATGACCAATAGAAGTGGAAATAATATAAAATAAATCCCAGATTTTAATCAGCTTTCTAAGCACCACTAGTTAAGACAAGTGTTTGTGGCAGTTTTTTCAGTAAAAAGCTAAACTTGTTTCCTGATGGTTTCAAGGGTAAATTATTGTCTTTTATTCAATGTAATCTTCTCCATTGCCTTTATTCTTATCTGCATATATACACACACACATATATATGCAATGTTGAGCATAAATTATGCAAAATTAATTCCTTAGATTACTAAGTTATTTTAGACAAATCGATTTTCTTTTCTTTTTAATTTTTCTTTCAAAACATGTCAAGGTCAGGAATGGCTGTGGAGTTGGACAGCAGAATCAAACATCCCACTGCTTAGCTTCAGCTAAAAAAAAAGTTTAAAGAAAAATGAGTGATTGATTTTCAGAAATCTTGGGTAGAAAAGTACATGGTGACAAATGTCATCAGGAAAGATGTATATCATTATACACTGACCTGTGGAGTCCCACACGCCTCAAAGCACGGTGCTCTACACGCAAACTTAGATAACATTTGAGCAGTGCCAATTTGCCTGTGCGCTTCAAATGAGCCATTTCCAGTGTTCAGTCTGACATACTGTGACCTGGATGGCTCTGTTAACATTTGTTCTTAACAACGTGAGTTTATTGAATTTAGATAGTCTGTTCTTTTACCGCTCTTTCATTGGCAGAAACTCCATGTTCAATACGAGGCTCACCCAGGGTGTATTGACTGATAGAAACATTGCACAGCCAAGTGTCCTGCACTCATGGTCACACTATATCAGCACCTACTTCTCATCTGTCCCCTCCCAGCCAGAATGTCAACTGCCATATCCTTCTCAACTCTTTCCCCTGTGCACCCACTACTTTACCCTGTGACACCTACCTACCACCTCTCTCCACACAAATGTGTAGGAAGGCCCAGAGAAACTACATCCTGAAGGCAGCAACTTCTCTTGCACCTAATATGGACCAGGTCTTGTCCTGATCCTGGAGATACTTTCTTAAGACAAGGCACAAATGGTTATTATTTCAGAGAAGTTAGAGTCAATGGGAAATAAAGTTGGGAAATAAAGTAGTTACATGAAAGTGATAGGCAGGGGGCTGGAGAGATGATTCAGTGGCTAAGAGACCTTTGTGGTTGTCATGGTTTCTATATGCTTGGTCAGGGAGTGGCACTATTTGGAGATGTGGTCTTATTGGAATAGGTGTGTCACTGTGGGCGTGGGCTTTAAGACCCTCACCCTAGTTGCCTGGAAGTCGGTATTCTGCCAGCAGTCTTCAGATGAAGATGTTAACACTCTCAGCTCTGCCTGCATCATACCTGCCTGGACACTGCCATGCTCTCACCTTGATGAGAACCTCGACTGAACTTCTAAACCTGTAAGCCAGCCCAATTAAATGTTGTCCTTATAAGAGTTGCATCGGTCATCTGATCCTCAGTACCCCACCCCCGGAGTCTTAACAATCACCTGTAAGTCCAGTGCCAGAGAATCCACCTCCCCCTTCTGGAATCCACCAACACCAGACATGCACATGACATACACATATTCATACAATGAGCACTCATATATGTAAAATGAAATAAATAAATTATTTTTCTTTATAAGAAAGTGATGGATCTACAAGGATGGGATGGGAAGGGGATGGGAAAGGAGGGACAGCAGGATGGGGAAAGAGATGACTGAGAAGACAAAGTGCATGCATAGCAGGAGGGCCCTGGTCTATTCAAGCATGTCCAGGTTGAAACAAGAGAGATCAATTCAGATCAGGAGCTTACATCATCTTACAATTCTAAATGACTTGTAGTTTAGATGGCCAGTGTATTTTTTTAAGTATAGACAGAAAATGATAGTTACAGAAAAAAAAACAACCAAATCAATTTCTGTGTTTAGGAAAATAGCTAAAAGTATAATGACATATAATTTGAGTTTGTATTCCCTGGATATACTCACTTATATGGCTTAAACTATTTTCTTGTCTAAAACTATAAGAAAAGAAACACAAAGAAGATATGGAGAGATGGCTCAGAGGATAAGAAGACTTGTTATTCTTGAAGAGGACCAAGCACCCACATGGCAGCTCACAACCATTCATAATTCCAGTTCCAGAGGACACAGCCCTTCTCTAACCTCGGCAGTCTCCAAGCCCATGTGTAGTGTACAGACACAGATGTCAGCACACTACACATATGCAATGAAATAAATAAATTTTATTAGAAGAGAAGAACAAAGGAAAAATACAAACTAAACAAAAATTCTCTTGAAATCCTCTAGGTATGCTGAAGATGGGTGAGGTTAAAGGTCCTGCCTGCCCCTAGCATGCCATAGTTGCATATATGCATTTGTGTAGGGTTGGACCTATGGAGCTTTACAGATCAACTGCTTATCCAATACCAAAGAGTCAGTCCTGGAATATATACATTAAAGTAACCTCATACAGACTGAGTAGCTTGTATTTATGTATTTAGAAGTATACACACATATATGTAACAATGATTATGTTAAAATAGTCCTTGAATTTGAAAGAGAGCAAGAAGGGGTAGAGAGAGAGCTAGGAAGTAGGAAGGGTTGATGGTGTAATATTATATCTCAAAATAAAAGATATAATAATAAAGAATCTGCCTGCCACATGTTCTTTGTTGACCTGTTTAGAAGACGAACCTTCTGGAACACACAGACACACACACACAGACACACACACAGACACACACACAGACACACACACACACACACACACACACACACACACACAAACACACACACAAATAGAGATAGAAAAAACAACTACCAAGTTTAAACCATGAAATGACTACAGTGGCATTCAGCCTATGACAGTCAATGTTCATGAGGTTATCTTGTTAGTAACAATGGAGGTGAAACATCCATGCCTCCTGGAGTTGCGTATTTGTAAGTGGGATCCCCGAAAATGGTCAAAGGCAAACAGTAGCTATTAAAACGGAATAAAACAGATTCCCTAGGTGGGAAAAAAACCTATGGAAGCATAGTCATCGGGAAGGATTTACTTAAGAAAGGGAGAAAAAAAGAAAAGAGGACACAAATGAAAGACTCAGCGTCTCCTCCCTGAACCACCTACCACTGACTTTAGCATAGAGGAAAGAGTTGTCTTTGTTTATGTTTCCTTGCTCTTCATTTCAAGTCCACTGTTAATTAATCCTGAACCCTCTGTCCCAGAACTATGTGGAGTTCACAGGCAGAGAGGCAAACCTGAGGCTCTGGTGGCCGCCGACCTTTCCCAAGCTTTTTATGTCCTACGATATCTATCTCAGAACATGGACAGAATCTTTCCATACCCTCCATCCCATAGCATGCATGTATTCAGAGCCCTTTTGTTTTGACTGTGGGCACACTGTGACCAACTCCTTTCTGCTTCCACAACAGTGAGTCCCCTGCCACAATGGACTATAACCCTCAACTGTGAGCCAAATAAACCCTTCCCCTCTTAGGCCTAGACAGAGTACTGTGTCGCAGCAATGGGAAAAAATACTAAGACAGAGATCATATCAATACTAAATTTAAATATGCATTTATTGAAGGATCTATAAATATATGGATGAACCTGTCAGAGCCATTACTTTATGGACAAGGTGGCTTAGAATGAAGTTAACCAGGAGATTGGTCTCAAACAGAAGTTGTAGAGATCTAAAACGACTTACAAGATACATGCTAATTAATGGCTAGTCCACATGGTGGATCATCAATGGAAGGTGCAACAGTGGCAGCTTAAGAATGTGACCAACCAATAAGTTAGTGGGAGCTCTGGTTACTTCTTGTCAAAGTAGCATTTTGGAGGCAAATAGCAAATGATATTAGTCTCAACCAAGCCTGTTTAATTCACTCCCTAGCACTGGAAGAAAAGCAAGCACGGGATGAATCAGCAGAGAAAAACAAGAGTTCTGGTTATTATTAGTTTTTTTGAGTCAGAAAAAGCAGGCCTAGTTAATTGGGAATTCGCTGGAGAAAAATGGATTACTGTCATGAATACAAAGCAGAGTCTGTCCCCCTCATCACACATGAGATGCATGCCAGAGAAGCTGTGGGTCATGCGAACAGCTGTGTGTGGAGTTCCTTACACAGCCTGGGAACTGTTCCCAGATAGGCGATATGATCAGAAACTATGATTAAAACTTATCCTTTAAGAATTTTAATAATCCTATCAAAAAGGCTTTTGAATTTCCCGTGTATTGACATGTACCTCCCCACAGACACGCCAGGAAAGAGACTTCGTACCAACTTTTTACATGCACGTATTGTTGCCTTTCATTGCATTAAAATCTTTTATTAGCTAAACAAGTTCTCTTCACTGGAAGGATTATTTTGTTCTGTTTCTTCCCAAATCATTGTGTCAGCGACACCCCATGTGTCTTGTCTGTATTTGTGTTCCTTAAATATTTCTGAAAGTCTATTATAGGGCTTCTTAAGTTCAGATCTCTTAAAGTATATCATCCCTCTCCCCAAATAATGCTGGCAGAATTAACTACAATATTAAGTTCCCTTGCTCTGGGGCAGGAATTTTAGAAAGATCCTGGGAAGTCATCACATATCTCAGCAATCTGAGATTCTGGTTTTCCTTAGTAAATGAAAGAGAGAACATTTATTATATAATGAACACAGCTTGATAGAAACTTTCAAAACATAGAACCCAGGGAACAAGAAATAAAAGATGCCCATGTAAGTTCAAATGCAAATGAAGATGAGCTGTTTTCGTGGAGGGTAGAATGTTCTTAGGACTACATATTCATTTATTCAACAAGGAATGATTTATTCATCTTCTCCTGGGCGCCTGGCATTGTACCAGATACTATGGAAATATAGGCAAATAACACATGGTTTCTGTCCTTGAGGAACTGCCAATTTAGAAGGAGAAAATGTGATATATAATTACATATATGTATCATATAATTATTTGCATATATATTCAGCAGTCTTTTTAATATACTGAGTAACATGCAATAAAAAGAGAAAGATGAAAATGGTTTGAGAGAATTTCCCAAGCTGAGACCAAGTCTGAGCTTTTAATGGATTTACCCAAGTGCTCTTCTGGCAACTTTTACTTAGATTGGAAAATTGGAAAAAGCATCATATAGACGGGGTCCACTGCCCAAGTGCTGCTCTCATATCTCTCAAGGGGCATCTAGAGAAAGGGGATAACATTTGAAATGTAAATAAACAAATCTAATTAAAAAAAAAGAAACAAAAATTTCAAAGAAGGGAGATGTTGGGGGTTCAAAAAAAGACTTTCAAGAAGTATGCCCTTTTGTCATCCTGTTCAGGCTTCTGAAGTAGTCTCTCCCTGCCCCTCACATTCACTCCTGTCTCCTGTATATCTTTGTCCATAGCCACAAGAATCCTTCTACTTCAACTCTCAGAAACTAGCTAGACTCCCTTCTTCCCCAGAGTAAGCCATGACACCTTAAAATATGTCTCTCCTTCTGTGGTGGTTTGAATGGGAATGGCCCAAGAGGCTAATACATTTGACTGCTTGGTTACCAGTTGTTGAACTGTCATTTATGATCTTTGTAGTGGGTTGAGAGAGCTACAACACTTTTCTGCCCTCACCATGTCAGGATCAACAGTTTCGGAATCACTGCACTTCCTCTGTGCTTTAACAACTACTACCAGAGATTACAACAAACCTTCACACAGGCCTCAATGAAGTTCTGCGAAGAATGTTCTAATTTTACTAATAGGAGACAATATTCAGAGTTATTTTATTATACATAGCATTTTGTATATATAGTCTATAGATGTTCTGGGAACTAGGACCCCAAAGTGTCCTCTTAAGAAGGCTGTAAAAGTAGAGGACATGTATCTATGGCTTTCCAAATATATCTAGGGAATCCTTGTCCTATATATGATTCCAGTGACATTTGGCAAAGACTAAAATTCCAAACCCCAATTACATATCTCCAGAATCAAATGTTTACATATTGGTGCAAACTGAAAATGGAAATTAAAGAAGAAACATAGAAGGAATCATGTAGACTAGCAAAGGATAATAACATAAAAACTTATAACCAAATGCACAAGAAAAGGAACCAAGTAAACACCAGTTTTATGCATTGTAGGCTATTGCACAATAAGCTTGAGGAATGGCTGGGTTTCCAGCATCCTTTCTTCTTCACATAAACATGATTCTTGAATGAGTGTTTGCTTTTTTTCAGTGCTGGGGTCAAGATAGGGTCTTTCACATTCTAGTCAAATGATCTGCCATTGAGTCATACCCCCACCTCAAGTTTTATATGACCACTTCTTATTGTTTCAATAGCATTTATTTATATATATTCACAGGGATAGCTATGTCTTTCTATATAGAGATAGAGGTATAGAGGGATATAGATATTGGGATATATATTCACAAGGATATCTATATTCTATGTACATTTATATGTCTGTATTAATAGGGGTGGGGGCCAGAGGACTATTTGCAGGAGTCATTTCATTGTTCCATTATGTGAGTCCTGGTGATGAAACTCAGGGTGTCAGGCTTGGTGGCAAGCTCCTTTACCCACTGAGCCATAGTACCAGCACTTTGTTGCAGGCCATTCTTTACAGAAGAATAAAGTAATTGACCAGGAAATATGATCAGTTGAGATGTAGCTTGGAGAACAACTGCAAAGAGACCTGTTGAGTACACTGGCCTGAGGGAATCAGTTCAAAGGTTAAGGATATAACCCAAACCATTTATTTCCACTGTGTTAGTTCCACAGATAATGACCAACCCTATGACACTTTCTGTTGTTTGAGAAAGGTTCTGTGTTATCCAAACCTTACTTGAAAACTTTCCTACTTTCCTACCCACACAGCACAATTCCCTTCAGAGCTGCTCATATGTTCTAGAACACCACGATTCTCAATTCTATCCAGTCAGAGACCTTGCACAACTGTTCTACTGAAGTGATTACACTTATAATTACTTCTGTTAGTAACCTTTACTATAGCTCTTAAAGGAGATAATTCAAGAAATACATTTATGATGGTGTCAGAGCCCACTAACTATTCTCCAAGCCCTGGATGTTATTAACTAATTTGCTGGGGATTTTCAAGCCAATCTCCCCTCACTTCTCCTTTCACAACACAGTTGTACAGGAATTGTTGTTCTCTATATATGAGAAGACTGAAATGAAATGATATTGAGTCACCTGCAGTAAAAATAATGAAGACAGATCCTACATTTTATCTCAAGGATGATAAAAAATCCAGCTTAAGCATATTTTTGATGGAAGTGCTAGATATTAAACCTAAGGCTTTTTGCATACTGAACTAATGCTCTGCCTCTATGCTATATCCCTACCCGTAAATATCTATCTCCTCATAATTTGTTAAATCCAAACTATTATGTTCTCCCTCTCACAGATGAGAACACACTAAGCCCCAGAGACTGAACAGCTTTGGCAGAGCCTCTTGAATTCAACTTAGCAGCTATACTTGTAGTCTCCATGAATCCATAAAACGGATAGATATGCTTGTATGTATATGACTCCGCCTTTCTTCTGCTCTTTTACAGACATTAATAACAACACCAAGGCCTATCCTGTCCCAAGAAAGACCAGTATGTTAAACATCACTATCTTGTTCAATACATACCATTTCAAAAGACGGAAGATTCTTCCTGATGCAAGGAAGAATTCTCTGGGCACAAGAGAAGTCTAAATATGGAAGGGGTTGCTAAAGAGATGGAAAGCTCTCCGTCTGTCGGGAAATGCAAGCCCAAGTTCAAGTCTCTTGACAGGAAAGTTAGAATTCAGTTGGATGTGAACTCAAGTTGACAAAACCTAAACTCCTTTATTCCAAAATCATGTTCTCTGGCAACTTACATCTTTCTTATCATATTCTATGTTGCTGATAAGATTGTCCTCAAATAACTGAATATGTTCACACTTGGACCTTTTGCAAAATCATAAATAAGCCAACAAAACTGTTTCCTTCTTTTTTGTTTCACTCCTTCCACAAGGGTACATAAGGTGTAGGAAGAAATACAGAATATATGCAAGTCAAAGCCAAGTCAATTTCCAATCATCCATATTGATGTTTAGAACCAATGGACAACAGAGAAGGGTCAGCGTGTTTGTTTGTTTTTCTTTGAGACAGGGTTTCACCATGTAGCCCTAGCAGGCCTGGAACTCGTTATGCAGAGCAGGGTTGCCTCACACCAAAACTGCTTACCTCTGCCATTTGAATACTATAATCAAAAGCATGTGTCATCATGTCTTGCCAGGCCAGTATATTTTAATAGCCTTTAAATTCTGTGTCCCAACTTCTTTGTGAGATGGTAATCACGGCTAAAAAAATATCTACTCCTTAAATAAAACTCTGGCTCCTCTCCTACGTTAAATTTATTGTGTTCTTCATTAAACGGAGTTAATAAAAATTAGCATCATTTTTTTTTAAATTTAATTTTCCCCTGGATGCTCTAAACTTCAGACCATTTGAGTGAGACCAAGCTAGGCTACAACAAGGTTACTGCAAACAAATGATCTTCTACTTCATGGGCGGGCACTGCAATAGCCAGTCTTTGTTGACAGCTGTGTTTTCCTCCTTAAAGCAAGCTCACACAGGACCTGCCCAAAGCAGAGGGATTTGCATCCTTTTGATCCTTAAACTGACCAGAAGCATCGTCTGTGAGGCTGTTTTATGGGCAGTCAGTATTTCTTTTATTTTTAAATGATTCATTTTTGTGCATGTGTCTGTGTGTTGGATAGTGTCTGGACATGTGTGTGTGTGCAGGTGCCTGTTGGACACCTTAATAGGGCTTTGTATCCCTTGGACTTATAGGCATTTTCAGTCACCAGAAGTGTGTGCTAGGAACTAAACTCTTGTCTTCACAATGGAGCAGTGAGGTTCAGCCTCAGGTAGTCAGTATTTAGATAGTGTGAGCTAAAAGGTCTCCCAGAGGACCAGAGCTCAGTTCCCAGCACCCAAGTGGGGAAGTTTACAACTATCTATAACTCTAGCGTTAGGGTGATTACCTAATACCTTCTTATGATCTTCTCATGTGCCCACCCATGTGACATACATAAAGACACACCCATAAATTTGAAAAATGAAACTGTTATAATTAAGAATAAGAAATGCACGTGGGTGGAACATTTCCTTATTTGGGGGGGCATTGAAGAATAATATCTAGCTGTTCCCCTCGTCTGAAGCCTTGTCTTTTATTATTTCAGTTACTTATAGTTATCCACAGTGGAAAGTTAAAAAACAGTTCATTTAAGCGCATCCTTCCTGGTATGCGAATAACTGGTTTGCTGTGTCCACACAGTGTGTACTGCACTCCTTTTAGGTATGGAGAAGCGTTGAGGCTTGGATTGACTCTAGAGAGACAGCTGCTTCTGTAGGCTCCTGTCTGTGGATAACAGGGACTTGCTGTATGGCATCATCCTAGGACCAGCTCCCTGAAGCTTATGAAGCCAATCCATCTTACCTCTCATTTTCTCTGTTTTCCCTTTTTCTCCTGCCACAGTGTCTGGATCACAAGGCAAGCATGAGCATGGGCAAAGAGAACGAGACCTAATCCTTAGCTGGACAGCAGCCGGACTATATAAAAAAGCAGAACCCTGACCCCACAGAGTGTAGCCCCCTGCTCAGGAAGCCAACCCCTCATCTCCAATAAACACAGCCTGCTGTAAATCAGACCTGTGGGAGGCCTGGGTTGCTATCTCTAGTGACAGTCTAGGACATAAACGATAACTTCTGTAACAGTCATCTCCTTTGGTCAGGCCTTAATTAATAGCTGAGAGCTTCCCCAAATTTGTTCGCACTAACCACTTAAGACCTAACTGGCAATGTTGAATGTTTCTCTGAACGATACAGAAGGTTCTCTTCTAAGGGTCTTCCTCTAGATTTCCTGACTGGCAGCCTCCAGAAAGCAATCAGTTCGCCTTCTCTTTCTGCTAAGAAGCTTCGCTGCCCCTTGCGTGCCTTTGACTATCTATCTGTCGCAAGGCAGCTGACAGTGTCCGACTTCATTACTGCAATCTCCGAATAAATAGCTTTGCTTGTTCTCATTTGGCTAGTCTTCATTTGTTTCCTGTATGCCCAGATATATGCTTCTAATATACAGACTCTATACATATGTCCTCATATATGCAGCATGCACAGAACATATTTGTGTATATATCTAATGTGATTACTAGCTTGTTATTTTACTTAATATTTGTCTTTAAATATGTTCTTTGTACAGTTTTTATTTCAAGATTACTTTTAATATTCAAACAGAAAGCTAAGGGCTTTCTAATGGGCACCAAAATAATGGCCTATTTAAACCATATCCATTCTTTTAGCACCTAAAAATATTTCATATGCCGATAGTGATGTGTGCTGTACAGTTGGCCCATGCTGTGTTAAGATTAAAAACAAAAGTTTGTGTTAACTTTCAGCTCTCACATCCTGTGTGTCCCAGAATAAATGATTTAACCTCTTGGAATCTAGGGTCCTATCTGGAAAGAAGATGACAAGTCCATACTTGCACATTTATGGTAAACGTGTAATTCAAGGACTGATACTAATGGTTGCACGTGAAACAAGCGGGTGACCAATAGATACTTATGATCTCTCTGTGTAACAGTACTGGTGTATATGCTGTAGTTCATGTGTGGAAATCAATGGACAAACTTGGGTGCTTGTCCTCACTGTCCACATTGTTTGAGACACAGCATCTCATTCTTTGCTGTTTATGCCAACTTAGCTGGTCCAAGAGCTTCCAGGAACCCTCCTGTCTCCACCTCCCGCTACTACATAGGTCACTACAGATGCCTGAAGCCATCTGGCTTTACATTGGTTTAGGGAATCCTTGCTCAGGTCCTTAAAACTTGCAAACCAAGGGCTTTCTCTTCTAAGCCATCCTGACATCACTACATTTATATTTTAATCCACACAAAATAATATTGAACAATGAGGATGGGGGTGGGGATGAAGCAACAGAATTAGTGGATTTGTTCATATCCAAATGAGGGCGGAGAGTCTATGGTTGATTGGCTCTGCAGTAGCCAATGCTCATCCTCATTAACTTCATTAATGCACCCTTGTTGAATCTCAGTCTGTCTAGGACAAGGAAGACTTTAAGAAGGAGGGAATACATCTCTGGCCATCTAAAGCCACACAAACCCATTATGCCTAACCTGTGTTCAATGTATCTAGGAGGTATTTGATCAGTGATCACAGTTAAAGCCAACAAAGAGAGATTCAGCCCATGACAAAACAGTCCCAAATCTATTCTCACACATATTCTAGAAAAAACTGGATCTCTTCCAAAAACTCTAAATAGATATTACCACTAAGAAATCTGGAATTGGGAAATTGCAAATGTCTGTGCATAATTATTTTTAACAATATGCACACTAACCACCAACATGGGGTCAGGTTGCTTTAGAAAACTACATACTTAAGACTGCTCAATGGAAAGTCGCTTCATAAATAACTGCACAGATTAATTAGTCAGAGAGATGCATTTAAAAGATGAGTGGGGGGAGCAGATTCCTCTCATGATGACTTGGAAATAGACCTGCTGAGTTTAAGAGATGCTGGGAAGGGCACAGACCCCTGTTTTACCGACCCTTGGAGACTGCAAAGTCTCTGAGCATCTGGAGGCAGCGAGGGAGTACTGGGCAGACGAGGGTCTATTCTAAAGAGCAAGAAAAACTGAGCTAGGTGGAGAGGGGAGACCCAGAGCTAGGTCACAGGTTGCTGCTGTCCCTGCAGCCTACGCACAGATCTAAGTACATCCCTGCTCTATGAAATGGGAGAGGCAAGCAGAGAAGTCTGTTGAGACATTGCTGAAACACATCCTGACATTCTCCTTCCATGAGACTCCCTGTCCCGCACTCTTGAACTGTTCTTTAAACAAACAGGTGACATTTTACCTTTAATGAAAACTACATTTTGCCTAGTCTGAGAAACAAAACTGTCCCTTGCATAAGCAGCATCTATTCCCTTTCTTTTATCTCGTTAATTTTTGGACAGCATCCTGAGATTCATGTCCACTGCTTAACCCCTCCCATGACAACATGTGGGTGTGTCCCTTTCCTATGCACCTTGCTTTGCTGATGTGGAGGCCTCTGTTAGTTCAATGGTGAACATGTGATAACAGAATGTCAGCACAGCGAGGCATGCAGGTCCTATCCAGCTCAAGTCTTGTGGACCTCCAAAGAGAGGCTCAAAAATGTTTCCATTCTGGTTATCCTGTAGCCTTGGGAAGATTGAACCTGGCCTTCCAACTCACAGCCCAAGGTGCACGTTCCCATTTTCCATAGGAAAGCTGAGAAAAGTACTGAAATGTGCTTTTGAAAGATGCATGTTTCCTTGAACCTGATCATAAGAGTGAGCCTACTCAGTTACTGAAGTTAAGGACGTGGGAGTGTGTTTCAGAGCAAGCCAGTCCTTGGAACTGACAACTTGGCCGAAGGTGCCATGAGACTCAAAAAAGTAGTAGACAGGCTCTGTACTTTATAGGATGGAGTTTATTAAAAACCTGCTTGACAGGAAGAAAGTAGACCTCCACAGTTTGGATTAAAGGGGAGGACTCAGGGAAAGAAATGTGACTTCATCCACACCAGAGCACACCTGGCTTAGCTCAAGCTGCTATCACAGAAAATAGGACACATTCTGCTGCAGGTGAGCTACGAAGTTCTGTGCACCACACTGGCGGGAAATCTATTCATTTACAGTTTTCTGGGAAACAATGCTAGGAAAACAGATGTACATAGCCACTGTTGACTTAAGGTAACTGGAGTCATAGCAAACCACCTAAATCAGGTAGTGTGACAGCAGGAGAACGGAACCTGGTATTGGATGGGTAATGCATCCAAATATCAGGGCACTGAGGCAGAGCAAAACCTTCATGCAGCAAGAGACCCATTGAATGTGGAAGCTGATCTCGTAGTGCGTTAATTGGTCTTTCCTAGAAGCCTTGCATTTTAGTATACAAATGGAAAGAGACAGTCATGGAGTCTGTATACATGCTAGACAGATGCAGAGTTAATTAACAGTAAATTATCAGGTGAAACATAAACTACAATTGATAGATGGATGAATGGATGGATGGATGGATGGATGGATTGGTTGGTTGGTTGGTTGCCCCCCCCACCCCTCAGGCATCAGACATGGTCTCCTGTACCCCACATTGGCCTGCAACTCACAATATAACTAAGGATCACCTTGATTTATGTTTCTGCCCCACCCAAGTGCCTAGATTACAAATGTTCACCACTGTACCGGAGCCATCTCCAAATATTTTTGTCTTCAAAAATTAAGGGGAAAAACCCACCCCATTGTTTGTGGCCATAGAATAGTTTAATTACAGAAATAGTTAATGATTATACGTAGGTTATAAACTTCATTCGTTATCACATGCTCCAATAACTCATATCAAGTGTCTAGTGTTTTAATAATGCTATAATTTCTAGCTGAGCGCAGCAAGAAACTATTGGCCAGGCATCATAGATTACCTGGAGTATCCAGTTTGCGCAGGAAGGACGGCATCTGGTATAACTTTTTGAATTCCTCATGAGAGTCAAGGCTTTGGTAAGCAGAGGACAACTATAGAACTATGACTATAGTTCTATAAACGGCCAGCTGAAGATAAATCATGATCTCATTACCAAGAGAAGGAAGGAAAAGAGGTCTTAAAAGTGATTCTCCCCAGGACTCTCTTGCCCTGCTAGTCTGCACGCAAAGATCAAAGCCACATTTCAAAATCAAACAAGATCTGATTTTTATTGGAAGGACTTGGCTATATAGATCTGGGATCTATGACTGTATGAAATACAGCCTATGTGATTATCAGCCAGAGCCTGAGAACATGGGGACAAAGTCCACAATTAGACAAAGCAGGCAGAATGCAGTTTCACTGGGAAATGAAGTGCCTCAGACCATTTCTGATTTCAAAGCACACATCATCTTTCAGGTTAAAAACAAAAACCTAGACCCCTCAGTTGTCTCTGCTCATGATGTGCATTAGGCTTGTCCTGTTAACAGACTCTTCGTAGGCACTGTTTAAGGATGACAAATATTTACTTGTGGAGGGATGTCTGGGTAATTGATAGGAAATTCAATCGGGGAAAAATCACATTTAAAACTTAACATTTTCTCTTTGAATGGCTGCAGGAATGAAATACACACACACACACACACACACACACAGAGAGAGAGAGGGGGGGGAGGTGCAGTAGTGACAGAAGAAGAGGGGGGAGGGACGAAAGGGGAGGAAGGGAGGCAGAGAGAGCAATTCAGCTAGAAAGCAGGAGGGGGAGGAGAGGAATTAACAAATCTTTGGAAAATAAAGCTGCATAATCTGCTATATTTCAGGCTGCCTTTATCCTCCAAATCCTCCATCTTTGTTTAAGCTATGCACAGACTCTATAAAAATCAGCTCATTGGCCTCCCCGTACTGTGCATCTCCCTGCACAAACCAAAGCTCTGACAGAGAAGCTGATAATAAGGAAGAGGCAGAAGAAAGACGACCATCACCCAGCCCATGAGCAAGATGCTGGGTTTTAAATAAAACTGTTATTGTTTCCAATCCTCTCTCTTCTCTTTGGGAAGTAGGTGGCCTCTCTAAGGAGTGCACACACTGGTCCTGGGCTTGTGTAGGGATTGCCTTAACTCTGTAGGAGTGGGCGGCCCTGGTGAAACCTTTTCATACTAGGACACGGAGGAGACCACCGTACACTGCTCTTGTGCAGGCCTCTGCTGAACACAGTCTGGCCTCTGTACCGTCAAGGAACCGGGGTCTGCTCTGTCTCCTATGCTTTTGTCTTTTTGATGTTTGCAATGAACCTGACTTCCATTCTGCTACTTCAGAAAGAAACATATCCTCTCTGGCCTTTAGGTCCTGGCTTTTCTCCCCATGACTGGCACAGTGTGGGGACTCTGAGACACCCAGACTGAATGCCTCTCATGACTGCAAAGCCAGCTGACATCTGAGAGGCCCTTTATGCAGCCGCAGCCCCAAGAACCTCTGCTCCATGGTAGGCATCATTACTACCGGCAGATACTCCTTAATCTTTGACATCTACTGGGGCAGAGATCGCTGTCAATCCTTGAAACCTTCAAGCCAAGTCTAGTGAGCTAAGCACGATAAATAATTTACCACTTTACAGTTTTATCATCACCATAATAAAAACTAAATAAAAATTTGCATACATTTTCTCCCTCTTCTCCAAATCCCTAGGTGGCTTACTTATACCTACTGTCTATGACAGCCAAGAAATGCAGATGACAGAGGATAAGTTAATTGCGTGGTGAGTGTAGAATCAAGGTTTAAATCACAGACCCACTTCAGAGTCTGTTGGCTCTCATTTCTTATAGCCACTGTCTACCTTGGCCAGAGAAACCCAGACAAGTTTGTCAGGCACCATCCATTGCTGTCATGCCTGATCCTGTGTACGAAGCTCCCGAGATCTCACTGTGAGGCGGTCCACTTCACACATGCAGTCACGCTGCTCTCTGAAGTCTCAGGTTTGCTGTGAACCTGCTGACTGTCTACGCTCCTTGTCCCATAGAGTTCAAGTGGTTTTCCAAGGGCCATAAAGAGAGTCAAAAGCAGCCCTGGCTTTATTTAGACTTAGGCCTGAGTAATTTTTCTTAGTGTTTTCTAAGAGGGATGTGGAATTTGAGATGGGACAGGGGGATAAAAATTGAGTATCTGATCTTAATTAACCAAAGAGGTGTGACAGGAGGAGGAGGAAGAGGAGGAGAAGGAGGAGGAGGAGGAGGAGGAGGAGGAGGAGGAGGAGGAACAGCAGCAGCAGCAGCAGGTCGAGGAGGGAGTGACTGCAACGTGGTCACCTATCCACATAGGTGGAGCTGGGTGGCATTTGCTGGAACAGGAATGGAGTGGGCTGGACAGGAATGGTCAGAATGGACTGTAGTACAGCAGAATAACTACAGTAGAGTGGAACGGCATAGAATAGGGTGGAAAGGAATGGGGTGGAGTGGAGAGGATGGGCTGGGGTAGGGTGTGATGGAGTGGAAGGAAGGGTAATGACAGAGAATAGATTGGGATGAAAACTGTCAATCACCCAATTATCACCAAAGGTTCCGTTTCAAGTTATGTCCTATTTCAGTTTGTGTTACTCGTTGTGATGATTGGATGCTGGGCCTTCTCTGTGTGTTAAAGCTCTGACGTCCCACATAGCATTAGAGAAGGTGGGATTTTTTGGGTGGAATCATAAAAGCCACTCTCTTCTACTTCTCTTCCTATTGTGCTCACTGTCCACACACATGCATACAGGAGAGGCCATGATAGCACACAGAGAGACTGTGGCCTCTTCCAAGGCAGAAAGAGGGTCCTCCTCCAGAACCAAAATAACTAGAAGCTTGATGTTAAACTTCTAAATAAACGCCTGTGGTACCCTTGAGCCTTCCTGAAAGGTCTGGCCTCCTCTCAACCTGTTTCAGCTTCCCAGTTTTCGCAGGCTTGTCTACATTACCTGCAGAATGTAACCAAGAGAAGTGTTTGTCCAACAGTGTCTGCCTAATTCCATTAACAGCTTCCCTTCAGGAGAGCAGCACACTACAAAGCCAAGAAATGGAGGCCTATCCAAATCCTCTCTCAAACCCCACCCATTTGGCCTTGCAAGGCTATAGGAGAAATTCTAAGAACATCTCAAAAGGAATTCAGGGTCCCTGCTATGAAAAGGAGGCCCACGTCTTCCATGCTGCTTTGTGTAAAGAATTTCACCCATCAATCGCCATCACTTAGACTCCATTCTAATTATGGATTTGAACCTGCTGCCTATAGCGAAACGCATTCTGTTTCTGTGCCGACTGTTGTTTCAAGACACCAGCCATGTGGTTTCACCCCCAGCCTTGCCTTTTTCACAGGGTTTGGGGCTTGGTGGGAGCTCTCTTGTATAAATGCAAATACATTATGAGTTCTGCAGTTTGGCACACCCTAACATGGTAAAGGACAATGCCATTGCACTCGCAGTAACAATGTGTCCCCTGCAGAGCTCCAAATGTTTCTTCACTAGTGTGGATTTGATCACAATGCTCTTGGCCTCTAGAGCTTCTATTCCTAGGCACAAGGAGGCTATGAATGGTATAAACTGTGTGATGATTAACCTACAGCCAGCAAATCACAGAGACTCCGTTCACTGTTTTAAACTAATTTAACCCTTCATTAATAACCTTAATTTTTGTGCATTGATAGCACGGGACTTCATCAGACAGTTAGCTGAAAAGTGCCCAGGCAAACTTGTGACCACCCACAGACACAGTTCAACAAAGAAGTCAAATGGGAAACTGTGAGGAATTGCCAAAGACAGGAGGCTTTGTTTTGACAGTGAGAGCTGAGGGCCTGAGATGATTTCTCGCCATTTGTAACACCAGCTTTTAGGGACCAGGGTAAGGGAATATTTGTGGCTGCTTTCTTTTCTGAGATGGGGTTTGTCAACAAAGCAAAACCAATGTAAGTTTAAAATGAGTACCGAACAGTTAGAAAGTGGAATTGTGCAAACCAATTCTACTTGCTAAGGACAGGAAAAGAGTGTGGAGGAGGGGATTACCATAGAGGTCACTAACTCAGCGTTCACTTGCTTAAAAGGTGCTGGGGAATCGGCCCTGATTGGAACTAATTTTGTGAAACTACTAGAACAAAAAGATTGAAATTATGAACCAAGCTACATCTGATGCAAGCTCCTTTCAAAACTGAGTTTAAACAGAGTTCAGATTAAATTCACAGCTCAACCCTGTCATTCACAATGAAGAGGTAAACTGGAGGGATATAGAAGTTAACATATTCCGTGCATTGTGGCTCATGTCTTTAAGTCCAGAACTAGGAAAGCAGAGGTGGGTGGATCTTGAGTTCAAGGCTAGCCTGGTCTACATAGGACATCCCAAACAATAGGTGCTATGTAGAAAGACCCTGTCTTAAAAAAATTTAGCATATGAGAGAGATATGGTGAGTGAACAGATGGCTAACCATTAGATTAAAAAATTGTTTTCTTTAGCAAATGACTGTTTAAGGTTAGAATGGTACATAGGCTCGAATAGTATGCCATGCTAGAATAATATACTTTTGGCATCTGCTTTTCATGTAGGTCTGGAAGTTTTTTTATTTTAGGATTTTAAAAAGATTTTTTTAAAAAATGGTTTGTGTTTGAGAGAGAGGTAAAGCATACTCACAGAGGCCAAAAGAGGGTATCATATCCCCTGGAGCTGGAATTATAGAAGGTTATGAGATGCCTGGTGTGGGTGTCGGGAACCGAACTCAGGTCTTCTGCAAGAGCAACAAGTGCTTTTGACGTCTGAACCCTTGAAAGCTTGATGGGCACAGGAATCAGCCTAGGGTTTGGGAATTAAGCTATGGGTCTAGCAAATAAATCACTGAGTCAAATGATGAAGGTTTAACACATTGGAGTTTAATACATCTGCCTCAAGAGGAAGCATTGAGGGATGTCCTAAAGCAACAGCAGCGCTGCATAGAGATTCTTTGTGTGGTACCAAAGAATGCAGGCTCACTCATTCGGGCAACCCATTTATCCAATCAACACTGTAGTAATTTGGCGGCCATGTGGAAATACTGTCTTCTGATAAGATGCTGGATGCTGTCTCTAGCACTATACACAAACCACCCTAGCCATCAAGGCAATAATTAACTCCATTTCAATGTTACTAATTACCATGTTTACGTCGCATACTATCACCACATATTGGCTTATCTTTTTAAAATATCGTTATTAGTAGTAACAGATATAATGAATAAAATGCTCAGTGTTTGGGAGCGATGAAGCTACAGGAAGATGGTGCCAGTTTTTAGAGGCAGCCTGGCCCAGGAAGAAGAAAATGGAACATGGATGGAGAAGGAAAACAAAAATCCCAGCTCGGATTTGACTCTGTCTTAGATTTCTTGTCAGATAACGGAGAAGAATTGCTGGCCCAGATTAAATGAGAAACATTAGCGAATAGCCTGACCATAATTTGTGGCACCTGGCAGGCTTTGCTTCAATAATGAGGGTTACAACACTATGGACACCTAACAGAGTCCACGTTTCTGGGAGATCCTTACACTAAGGTGATTCAGTCAACACACAATTGCCTAGTCATTCTTGTAGATAAGTAAACCATCACTGAGGACATGAATGAATAAGGTTAAAGGAACATTAGCCCAACATTGTCAACCACTAAAAGTTTAACAAACTCAGTCTCTTATCCCTGGAAGGGTGCCTAGTGCACAGAATTGCTTAGGCTGAAAGAAATGGAACTTTATTAAAGTTCCCTTCAGTGGGCATAGTGGAGATGGCTCCGTGGGTAAAGAACTCCCTTCTAGCAGGATGGCCAGAGTTGGGGTCGTCCTTGAGTACCAGGTAGGAGTAAGGTGGCTCATCTGTAATCCCGGCACAGAGAGGTAGAGACGGGATCCTTGGAATAAACTGGCCTGTCAGTCTAGCCGAAGCTTTTCCCTCTAGGTTTAGTTAAAGAACTTCCCTCAACTTATAAGATGGAGAGTTACAAGGAGAGGTTAACCTCTGATCTGCACATGCTTGCACACACAGGTGCAGACAAACCCATACACACCTGTACACGTTCCCAAACACATGCAACATGTGCACACATACACACTTCTTAGCAAACATTAGTAAGCGAAAGATCTTTATTCCCTGGCCTTTCACTTCGCCTCATCCTTAAGAATATGTCACCAACACGCTCCCCTGCCATCAGGGTTCCCTTTTAATACTCTCTTTCCCTCTGGCCATCCTGGACATCTAGGGTGTCTTTTTCTGTTCGGCGAGGAAGTCTGGTCCCTATATTTTAAGGGTTTGTGTTGTAAACGGAAATACTGAGACTCGGGTACAGAGGGATAAGGAGTCAGTGCTTATGTGATGAGAGGACATTGAAGACAAATGGCTGTTCGCCATGGGCCCTTTTAGATTTCATTTGTCACACTGTTCTTGTCCACTCCTCCAGGGTTACTGGACATACGGTGCTGAAGGATCTGTGGGGAAGACAATCGCAAGCTGAATGTCAAGGTAATAAAGAAATCTTCCATCCCCAGGCTGAACACTCTCTCTCTCTCTCTCTCTCTCTCTCTCTCTCTCTCTCTCTCTCTCTCTCTCTCTCTTTGATATGAGTGTGTGTGTGTGTGTGTGTGTGTGTGTGTGTACGTGTGCATTTCCCAGTGTTTTCAGGTGTACATATACATAAGTGTATATGCATGTGTGTGCAAACCACAAGACAACCATGTGTGTCACACACCAGGGACAATCCATCCCTGATTTTTTGAGACAGGGTTTCTCGCTGGCCTGAAGCCATAGATTATGTTGACTAGCTAGTGACCACCGAGAACCATCCTGTCTCTTACTCTCCAGCACTGGGATTACAAGTATGCCTCATGCCTGACTTTTTTAAATGGGGGTTCTAGGAATCCAATTCAGTTATTTTTGAACTGATCTATTACTCCAGCCTTCATCATTTCCTTTAAAAGAGCAATCACCTATGGGGCCAGACCCCTGGTGGATTAGAGGACCTGAGAGCCCTCTAGGTGCCTAGTAGGCAAAGACCAGTCTCTCTGCCCTTTGCTTTCCACTCCCTGCTTCCTCCCCTTCTAACTCTGAGCACAACCTGCTCTGAGCAGGAAAGATCCTTGCTGCCCACTGGCTGCCTCTGCTTCCCTTGGCTTCTCGGGAGAAGAGTTTCTGAAGATAAAACATGCAAGTGCTTTGACGCGTGGAAATTACTTCTCTTCAGCCCTTACGCTATGCAGATACATTGTCCAAGATTAGAAGCTACCACTTAGCTTTTACGATTTAGATGGTCATTCTTAAATCGATAAAATTAATTTGGATCCTGCTAGACAAAATCCATACCGCTTTGCGTCAGTTGTAAAGACACTTTTGATTTTCACGAAACCCATGCAGACTTTTAAAGCTGCCAGAGGTATTCAGGGAAGGGGGAGAAAAGCCTGTTTCCTATGCAATGCCTGAAAGAAGATGGAGAACATTTGGAAAATTAATGAACAACTGTCAGTGGCATTCAGTGTAGAAGAAATGAATATGTGAGTGGGTAAAATAACATTTGTGATCCCATATTGAATAAATTCCCAGCTTAGATTGTTTACTTAGGCTTTATGCAAATCTCCCCACTTCTGATTGGCTGATATTTCTAGGAATTTGAATCTTTTGATAAAGGGGAGTAGTTTTGAATTCTGGGTCTAATTCTTCTACAGTTTGGGGAAATCGCTATCATGTGGGTCATCTTGTTTCCTAATATTTGTGACAAAAAATGCAGAAAAAGCAATTGGGGCAGGGAGAGGGAGAGGGGAGGGGAGGGGAGGAGAAAGGGGGGAAGAAGAGAGAAAGGGGAGGAGAGGGAGAGGTAGAAGACCATCTTCTAACTCTCCTAATTGGACTTCTGTATAAACAATCTAATACATATCCAGATTATCTTTTTACAAAATCTTGACCCCCATGTTGGCTTCTGAAGCTTCTTTTGATGATTTAACTGAGTTGCATCTTCATGTTGCAGAAAATTTTTGGAGCCACGGACAGCAAATGCAAAGCCAAGAAAGAAAAAGGGCACCTTTAATAGCTTTAAAACAAACCTGATTTTTAAGAAAGATAATTGAGTTTTACATGTGAATTTAAACTTTCAACTTTAAAATCTATAGTCAAAAATGCATCACAAAAGCATGTATTTATTTCTTGGGTTAAATAAGGGAGGTTTAATTGTGCAGAAAAAAAAAGACAAGAAAGAATTCTTAGTAACAGAGTCCAAGTCACATGATTAATGGAAGGAAAAGAAATGAAGCTTGGCACCGGAGATGGGAAGGAGTTCCCAGAGATGTTACCGTGAGACCTCAATAAATATGCCTTGCTTTTGTTTTAATAGCAACACACCATGGTCTCCCACTTTAAAGGGATCAGCCAGTTTTGATTCTCTACCTGACAGTTTCTATCGTTCGTCTTCTGGTCGACAGCCAGCTGTTAAACGCGGCTTTCATCTCATTGCGTTTAGATATATTCCTGACTTTACACTGCCCTAAACGTGCCACTTGCGAGCCCTGGAGGTTTTCTAGGTGTCTATCACAGTGCGTTCTCTGGTAACAGTTGCTTAGCTACATTGCAAATCTTTTGTTCTTTGCCATGGATCAATCCCACCAGGCCTCCACTGGTGCGAGCTGCTCTTTTGATTGTCCCTGCATACCCTATGCTCTTCCTGCTGCTAAACTCAGCATGCCAGGCACTAACTGGAGAACCCTCTGCATAGGGTTGATTTTTTTGTCCCTTCCTAATATGATACGTGTCTAATATAACTTGTGGACTTCTTGAACATATCCACTCTGGTCGCTCACTCCTGTTGGGGGACTGTCACTTGGATGACATTTTATTCATGAATATGAATATACATTTTCTTCTATATGAAATGACACAATTACTATGTCTGTCTTGATGCCTTACTACATTGTACACACATATTTTCAATGACAGTTTGACAGAATTTCAGTCCTAATGATTACTTGGAATGTCTCCTTAATGTAACCCATGTATTTTATTTATGATTTAAAAAAACCTTACCCTTCTGATGATAAATATAATATTCAGTAATGAGAGCAAAACGTACAGTGCCATCCAGAATTCAATGGCCCAGAAAAATTGTCAGCCAACATGTGGACATAAGCCAAGCTTTACCTAGCTGAAGCAATCAGGAACATAATTTGGTAATTACAAGTAGTTACAATCAAGTTAGCCGGGTGCTTCTTAGCTGGTAATCCATATGTTTATACACAGAATTACAGAATTTGCAGTCTCTAGGGATAGGGAGCTTGTCTGTGGTCCAAAGATCATCTCATGCGGGGAAACTATACTCTAGAAAGACCTTCCTTTCAGGATTGACCAGAGAATGTGCTTGGTGGATACAGGTGCCTGCCTTCAAACCTGAAGACCTGAATTTCATTCTTGGGATTCACATAGTAAAAGGAAAGAACTGAACTGAACAAGTTATTATTTGGTCTCGTGTGTGTGTGTGTGTGTGTGTGTGTGTGTGTGTGTGTGTGTGTGTGTGTGCGTGTAAAATGTTATAAAGATAACGTACACAGAATGTATAGCTTGTTACTTCTACTACTTCCAATTAGCTTTAAATCATTTAATACATGCGTCAGTTCAAGCTAAATGCTATCTATTGGTGATCAAATGGCAAACATCACAGACATCTTCCAAACCTAGGTAAATATACAAACAGGAACCAATGCAAGGCATGAAAGACATATGATGCCAGCTATTGGCAAGGATGGGCTCTTGTATAGGGAACTAGGTGGGCTATGAAGGTTGAAAGCTAGAAAGGACAAAGAAAACAGCAAGACAGATGCTCCCATCCCAGATCCAAGCCCTTCTACCCTCTCAGCCTAAACGCAAGTGACATCCCCTTTGCCTCATCTTATCCTCAAGGCACATTTACCCTCCTTGATATGGTTCACCACCTTGTGCATCTTCCTGGTGTGCTTATCTTTAGGTCTTTTCCCCACTATCCTCAGCTATCTCCTGTAGAAACTAAAAGAAAGCCCTTTCTGCTTTGCACGTGTGTTATCCAATGTATTTTGCTGATAGCACTTGTCACGAAATCCCATTCACCTTCAGAGGCAGATATGGCTTGAGCATGTCCAGGTGGATAATTCCTGGCTCAGCTCAGGTGCACAAAGTGGGCAATGTCATGTCTTCCCAGCAAGGAGACAGCTGCCTGGATGGGCAGTGACTATTGAAATGAGCTGATTTGGAGTGATTTTTTTTTTGGAGAGGTAATTCTTAATAACTAATAATTGTTCTGTTTGTATTACCTCATTACCCTTCAAGATTTTAAAATCTGAAGGGTCTAGAACACATGAGTGAATAATTAGATCAATTTTTAATACAATGTAACTGGAGACTGTTGTCTACCTAACATGTAGGAGACAGCACTGAACCCATTTTCCCCAGACTTCTCTCTTTTATTACTTACACAGTAGCAAGCCCTTCAGAAGAAGGCAGTTTACAAGGTCCTTGGGTCTTTAGATTTGAAATCCTCTGACAAAGCATAGAGAAGAAAAAAGAAAATAGACCTTTCCAATGTCTGAGAGGGTGACCACAAAGGATAGATTCACAATTTTACCTAAAAGACTTCTGGCCAGAGCAGGCTCATCTCCCAGTTGCTCAGCACATGAGAATGAATAAATTGCTCTCTGGGTCTTGGAGGCCTCCAGCATGCATGTTAAAGGCACAAAGCATGCCAGTCTATTTAAGACCTCAGAGCAGGGCTGGAGAGATGACTCAGAGGCTAAAAGTACTTGTCGCTATTGTAGAAGACCCAGATCAGTTTCCAACATCCACATGGTGGTTCAAAACCATTCTGTAACTCAAGTTCCAGAGGATCTATTTCCTTCTTCTGGCCTTTGCAGGTACTGCAGGCACAAGATACAACCTACACATGCAGACATACAGACAAAATAGCTCGCATGCGCGCGCGCGTACACACACACACACACACACACACACACACACCTTCAAACAATTAAAACCCAGAGCAATTCCTTAGAGGTAAGTTCCAAACAGGCAAGCAAGAGCATTAACCATTCTCCCTAAGTATCTTCTCCGTCTTCCTTGGAATGCCCTGCTTTGTCCTTCCTCGTTGCTCTTACTACTGTTTATTCAGACTCTATCCCTCTTCCATCTCTTTAACCTTCCGAGCAGCTTGTCTTCTTGGGATTCACAATGTCTCGTGCGACTCCGTAGCATTTCATGTGTTATAATACAGTTACACATATGCTAGCCACATGCCTAAAGGAGTCCCTAACATTCTCCTGACATGACATGCACTCTCACAATTCCTTCTTGACAACAAAAGCTCTTTGGGTCTATGATGGTGGCAGACCACACTCTGCCTCAGTTAGGTCCTGTGGAAGATTGACCCTGCTGGTGGGAAATGGCTGGGTTTAGCCAGTGACACTTCAAGTCATAGAGTTGAAAGACGGCAACTGCCCTGCTGGCCTGGAAAGAGCAAACATCTATGTCCTGTAGGGGACACAAAGTAGGGGGCGCAAAGAGGCTTCCAGAGCTTTAATAGTCCCCCAGGTATAACCTTGGGGAAGACATTCTGTGCTGCACATGAAGTTGTGGTAACATCCACAGAATGAACCAGTTAAAAGTTTCACCATGGAAGGGGGAAGGCATTGTGAAACGCCACCCTCACCTAGGAGTTATTGACAGCTGGTGGCTACAGGGAGTCATTTTTCTTTGGATAGGGTGTAAGAACTTGTAGTTTGCCCATGACCATTGGATGACCACATCCCTGGGCACTTATGAACAGCATTAATTAGGCCCAGCGAGTTTTTTTTTAAATAGGGATATGAAATTGGATGAGAGGTGTTGTTAGAGAAATCCCAAGGGTGTTGTAGGAGTATGGGATTCAGGTGTTGAAGCTGAGAAAACTCACTTTAGAGACAGAAGCTTAAAAGCTTCATTATCTGTGCCCAGAGAGGTGGTCAGTTCACGGTCCGAACCTTGTCCCCATAGGGAGATTGTACAACATTCTTATAGGATGGGAACACAAATCAAGGGGCAGTGGGGTGGGTTGTTGCACTGACCAATCATATTTTGACACAAGGGTTAAGCAAGGAAGTTAATGTAGGTGGCTGGGCCTTATACGGGTCACCAGGTTTCAGGATCTGTCAACTTTGGTGGGAGTTAGCTCCCCTTTTGGACTCTAGTCAGGAAATTGGAGTGATAAACAAAAGAGTGGGCAAAAATGGACACAGTCAATCATGTATAGCAGGCAATGCATTTACAACGTGTGTGCCTTAGTTCAGATAACCTGCATCGTCCCTTTTGACGTTCCTGATTGGTTAACAGACAAACTGGAAACACCTGAAGATGCAGAAGAAGAGCTGGTTCTGGGGCCTGGGAGCATGAACTCATTTTGGCCCTGCCAGCATGATGGAACTTGTTCCAGAGAAGGCTGGACTCAGCAAACTGTTCCTCACAGGGGGAACGGGAAATTGATATAATCAAAGTACATTGTATCTGGGTATGAAAATGTCAAAAAATAATTTTTTTAAAAAAATTATTAGACAAGGGCTTTCTCCTTAGTACAGGGAACTGAATTCTGCCACCAACTGTTAGCTTTAACTAGTTCTAAACTTTAACTAACACCATTTTCAGCTTGCAGGGATCCAGAACCTCCCGATCATCCAGCTGGCCTGCCCTGAGCTCCTAACCCAGGAAGTTCCGAAGCAATATCATGTGTTATTTTGAGTCAGGAGTATGTAGCAATCTGATAGGCTGCCGCTGAAAATGAAAACGGCTACCAGATAGGTTGCCTCTCCTGTTTTGCACATCCCTGAACCCGGAGCTGTTAGCAATTCTAATGCACTTGACTATAACCTGATTTAAAGGTGAGTCGAAGAACAAAACACAATAATATGTAGCACACATCAGCCACTTTTCTTTTAGATTGTTTCCAATAGGAAAAAGATCAGAGAACACTTCATTGCAAGTCACTAACGACCAGAGAGCCTTGTGCTTCATAACGACAGTAACGAGAGGTGTATGTGGGGGTGTGAATTCCACTTCTAGAATTAACTAGGTAAGTTGCCGGGAACAAGCCAAAGCTGAGTCAGATGCGTTCTGTACAGATAATCGTTATCGTTATGATGTGTTGATTGTCTTTAAGTACCAGGAAGTGCATGTGTGTTACTTACAAATATGATTATTATGGTACTAGGTAAATATAGTATTCGCTGAAAATAGTAAGGCTCAGAGAGAAGAGGGATAATAGAGAATCATCGCTGTCGAAGCTGCTTTGATCGCATGTCAGGCTTGTTGGAGTTACAACCCTGGGCTATTTGCCTCCAAAGTAAGGGTTTAGTGTGTGCTTTCCTTCTGAAAACAGTAAAGGGCTTCCACAGCACATGCCACAAACTGGACCCTCCTCCTGACTCTACGGGGGTCAGCAACACCATAACACCTTAAGTCCAAATCTCTCCAGGATGAGACAAGGCAGGGACCCTGAGCTCTAGCAGGGCAACCGGCTGCATCTGAAAACTCCCTGACTCACAACAGTGAAAAGGGAGTCAAGTGTGAACTTTCCGAGCTTCGCAGATAGTCTCAGGGCCCACTGGGGAATAAGCATAAATCTTCAAATTTATCTAAAGTTGAGCAAATTCACAATGACAAATGTAACAGCTCCTCTAAATTGAAGTTCATAGCTTGGCAGTTTGGGAGGCTTGGAGGAAGTGCCAGCAACAAGCACTTGGAAGGAAATACATCTTCAGATTCACTGAAAACATAGGGAGTTACTGTGGGAGACATATGGAGGGTCCCATACTGCGTGGAGGAAGAAAGCTTGCAAATGTCAGCCTTGGAGCAGTGATGTCAGAAGGATTTCAGCAGTCCACACTGAACTGTGAAAAGAAAGGGAAGCAGGAGGCATCCGTGTGCCAGGGAAAACAAATTATTCTCAACCTGTGCTGGTTCTTACGGGAGTGAGTGAAGCAGGGGGAGGAGAGGGGCTTCTGTTAGGATCAGAGCAGGAGTCTTTTGTTTAATCAGGGATCAGGTCAAGAGTTTCCTGGTTTATGGGTGTTCAGTGGTGCAGTGGTAAAGAGCACAGGGAAGAAGAGGTAGATCTTACGTTCCCTGCCATCTCCCTTTCTTCATCACACCAAGTAGTAAACAGAACTCTGGTCGGGACAGGTAGTAAGGACGGTGTGAGATACTGGGATTCGCTCCTGCACAGCAAATATTAATTATGGGTCCCCCCCACCCCTGGCCACTTACTAAGTCACAGCAGCATGCGGGGGGGGGGGACAGAATATACTTCTCACCTCCACCCTAATCATACACTCCTGATTATAAAGGAATTTTCAAGACTTCAGTCATCATTATGTAATTGTCATTTTAACTCCTTAACCAGGTCAAAAGTGTTGCTGTTGCATCCAAAGGAGCCAAGATAAGAATCCACTGAGTGACCTCACCCCTCTTGAGAAGCCAGCACTCATGTCCAGAGTATGCGGTCTTTCCTTCCGTCACTTTTCTCTCCCCTTAAATCTAAACCTAAAACGATGCTTAGTATAGACCTCAACTCTGCCTCACACTGGAAAAAAATCCATTTTCTGATTCTATTTTTTATGAAAATTAAAACGTCATAGCAAGAATTACATAGTTTGAACTGAAATTAGAACCCATACTTGGGTATCTTTTTAGAAAAAGAAAACTGCTGATAAATGAAGTACCACATTCATCCTTCACTTCCCTGGGAATGGGTCATCGTCCCTGCTCCTCCTGAAGGCATTGAATGGAGAGGGTGTGTGCCACCTGAACAGTGCCCTGGTTGGCAAAGCCCAGCGCCATGAATGGGGGAACACAATGGAAGCACTAACTGTCAAGAGATGCCATGGGACCTTGGGAAGGATGATGCACACACCGAACAGGAAGCAGAAAACTTAGTGGAGCTTCTGCAAGCGAAGCCAATGAGACCGTGCTACAGACCAGATTGGATTTATAAATCTATGAGCGGTTCCACAGCTGGGCATGCTCATACTGAGCTGGCGGGCCATTTTCTTAAATAAGGCACAGAGCTGGTCTGACAATTAGCTTAACAGAATAATTATCAAGTGAAAAATAATGGCCGCACTGCTGGGAATCTGAATCATGGCTCTCATAATTACTGATTTGGGGCCTGGTTTTTAAAACGTAAAATAGAGTTCTAAATACTGCATTCTTTGCAGTGTCTACAGCCTGGTACAGTGTCTAAGCATAGAACAGAATTAAAGGTATAATTAGTAGTTTATTTACATAATCACTCAAATCATTTCTCTTATAGTCCTACTGAAAGGCGGTAGACAAGCATGGGATGCTCACTTATCTTAATGCAGAAAACCTTGGAAAGTTGATTATTTAATTGGTATCGAAGCTTGATATTAGAACTGTCCTAAATGCCTTAATTGGAAAAAAGAGTGGGTGCTGTCAGCTGTACCAAATGCTAGAACTTCCTCTCGTGTTCGGCAAAGAAATATTTTTATAGGAAACTTATGATGGACAATTCTGTCTCTCAGGTAGTTGACTTGAATTTGTGGAATATGTCCAGGCACCTATTAATTCTGAAAGCACATACATGGCTCCTTGTCCTTCATGCCAAACTATTTCAGGAGGTTGATTTGTATGAGGGACACAGAATGACATGGAGATATGACATGGACCTGTGAGACGTGAAGAATAGTTTCACAGATTGGGCTCATCATTCTGTTAGATGCTGAGAGCAGACATATATATATATATATATATATATATATATATATATGTATATATATATATTATATGTGTGTGTGTGTGTGTGTGTGTGTGTGTGTGTTCGTCATCAATGCAAACCTATTCTCCTATACCAAATGACATAGTTTTCAAAATGAAATCAGGAATAAATTAAAAACATGATTATTCGAAGGTAGGCATAAATAAGACATATGGCTTAGAAAGGGGAAGATAACTGTAATGTTTGGGGGGCTCCAGATAACGTGGAGAAGAGATTCTGGGTATAACTGTGTTCTGTGTCATAAAATGGTGTGGTTTCAGCACCATGCTATGGGGCCTCTTCTATTTCTTTAGATCTTTCAAATCCTTGTATAAATGTTGACCATTGTCAAATTCATGTCATCCTGACTTGAAGAGAAAAATAAAACATATATTTCCTACAGAGAAGTTCCCATGTAAAACTGGGTTAAAGAGGGAGTTGAGAGAATATAGACCATTATAAAAATAAACTCATCATGGTTGTCTGAAGTACACAATACTCTAGCAGGTCTTCTGAAAATAGTATCCCATAAAATGTATTCTGATGAGCAATTTTATTTTGATAAGGGATTTCCACCGTCTTAGTGCAACGCATCTGAATATAGCTTACTGTACTCATAGAAGAATGCTAATTTAACCTGACTTCAACGAACTTTATTTTTTACTCTGCCTGCATATGCAAGGTGTATTCACCACTTGAAAACTTGACATAAACACGAAGATTACTCTACATGAGTGTGTGGTAAAGAGTGTTGGAAATTGACAGGCTCACTGTGGTGCTGAACATTAAGGAAACAGTTCACGGTGTGAGGCAACAGGTGCTCTACGGAGAGGTGTGATAGGTGGATGGGGGAATATACCTGTAATCCCAACACTCAGGAAACTGAGGCCAGATGACTGGTGAGTTGGTGAGCAGCCTGGGCTGCAAGGGAAGACCCTGTCACAAAATAAAGCTAAACAAGATAACACAAAGTAAGGAAAAGTTATGGCTAGGACCTGCTAAGAGGTATTTTGTGAAGTAATAGCTTCATTGGTTCTTTAACATCTATACAGCACAAGATTTTGTTCATTCATTTTTATGTACCCAGGGCATAGAAAGTGACATATAGACCACCCTGGAGGAAGGTTAAATAAATAAGTAGGTTTTTGCACTGAAATTATGTCCAATAAGAGCCACTCAATAGGAAGATCCCAGCAGCTACTCACTCATTGCTCGGAATCACGTATTTTAAACCGCTTGATGATGTAATGAGACTTTACTTAGGAGAACACTCCAATCATGCATTTAAGGAATTTATAAGTCCCAGTGCTGAAGATGCCATTTTAGGTTTGAATTTAAATCTGAGTCTCAAGCCCTGACGCTCTTGACAAATTTGCAAGTTATTCTGTGATCTGCCTTACATTCCAGTACAAGATGGGTTGCAGGAACTCAAGATTGTGTTAGTGTGACTATTTTAAATCGTGGGGGAAATCACAGGTGCCACACTGTGCCTGCAGCTAGAAAAGCACACATATTGGGTTGCACTTGTGCAGAAGTCCATAAGCATTTATAAAAGCCTCATATTTGCTGGCTAGAGAAGTAGCTCTGGGATAGACTTCTTCCCTTATGCATGGTTGTCCCTGGATACTATTCGCAACAACACCAAAACAGAGAGGTACAAGGAGTGCAAGTGAGAGCAAGAGATGGGGGGGGGGTTAGATCAAGTATTTAAATATAATTAAGTCACAGCACTTATTAATATAAAAATAGACTGAAAGTGAAGGTCAAGAAAATTAATATAGCAATTGTCCTACATGTTGACCTATATTCTTGTAGTTGTGAACATATCTGGAATGGTTGCTCAAAAGAAAATTTTAAGACAAAATAATGCAAAGCTAACGACAGTCATCATGCTATACTAAAACATGCATATGCCCAATTTGTTCCTACCTTTGACTAATTCTAGATTTTACTTCCCCCTTTGCAGTGTGGTGCTTGTTGAAATGTATTAATTTCACACTTTTCACACCTTGAAGAAAAGATCTAGCTACTATCTCAGATTCCAAGAAATTTTGATTTATAGCGTATAGAGGGTAAATAAAAACTCACCAATCTAAAAGACTAATTATAAATATGGAGATAATTATGTCTCCGTCTTGTATAGCACTTTAAATTCATTCAAAGCACTCTTCTGCCCATTATCTTCTATGGTCATTAGTGTGGTATTTACTAGACATGAGAGGATGTAGTGTGTACTTCATCTATCGTTATGGGCACTCTGTAACTCACAATGCCAGCCATCCGAAAGCACAAATGCAAAGAGGCTCATTCCCCTTTTGCTCCTTCAGTAGGCTGTCCAGTTCATCTATTAGTGTGGGATTTCTCTGTTGTCATTTCCTGGTGAATAGTCTGAGACTTTCATGCCAAAAAATACATTGGCTAAGGCTCTATATTGATTACACTAATTTAAGAATTTTAAATAAAATGATGAAAAAAATAAACAGAAATTTTTACAATAAGCTTTTTTTTTCCTTTAAAGAGATGTCCACCATTCTCAGACAAACAGCACAAGCTTTGGGTCATGAAAAAATGAGTAAGTGAATGAATGAAGAATGAATGAACAAAACAATGAACGAGTAAAGTAACAAATGGAAATCTTTGATCCTAATTTAATTTGCTTTAAATCTACCAATGCTTAATGAACTCTGCAGTTGAAAAGGATAACTCAGTAAAATCACATTAGAGACCAGAGACCCAAAAACCACTTAGTGCAACTCATACTGTCCAGAGCCACTGAGACAATGACATCTGTGTCACTCTGCAATAGAGATACCACAGATGCACACAAGGATACATTCCTGTCATTAACTATGACAGGCAGCTCTGAGGAAACTGTTTCTTTCTTCAAAGACAAGGTTTTAAATGCAATCAAAGGCAATTTCCCTTCTTTGGCTTCCCAGTAAAGGAAATCCAGAACCATAGGTTGCCCAAACAAGTTACTCTTTTTGTTTAATTGTTTGTTTTATTTCAACCAGAACTTTAGTCTCTCAAAGTGGAACCTTGGCATCACAACTGGTGATGGACAGATGTCATAATTGTAGTAATTTGTGGGTTGTTTGTTTATATCAGTCTTCCATTATTACCAGGTTTTTCTCTTAATTGGCTATCAACTACCTAGGAAGACAGATGAGATTCTCAGGCTAACTAAAACCAGACATCCTTCTGCTCTGTGCCCTGCATTGAAATGGATAGTGAAAACCCACCTTTATTTTAATTCCAAATGTTCATCATGCCATAAGATTAATGCACTCATTTATTTAGCCATTCATTAACGCATGAAGCCATAATCCCTGTTGGCATCAAGGCCAACACTGACGTATCCCACATATGCATCTCATAATTCTATGTGATACAGACATGATTAATGTCTGAAGGTAAATACATTCAAGCAGACACAAGATGATTCTATGTGAATTGAGACCATGACACTGACGCTTTGAGAAAGAAAGACGAATACTCGGGAAATAAAATGACTTTCTGGAGAACCAAATTCTCAAGGCCAGTTGTCATATGCCTCATGAGGTGACTCAGCGGCTGACTTGCAGTCCCTGGCAACATGAAGCTGTACCTTTTTAGGTTTTAGGAGGACTCTGAGGAAACACTGTCCCTGGAAAAGGTAATCGTAGATTCTGGCCTTCATTTGCTCCCTCCCACTGTGCTGCAGTAGCTGACCCTTCGCAAAACTTTAAAACACGGCAACATCCTGCCACAGTAATTATTATGTGTGGCGTCCAAATGCCTTATGCACATTATAAGGAGTGATTATCCCAGAAATGTCCTTTTAATCATACAATATTCTATGAGAGAGAAGGTGGAGGAGAGGGAGGGGCAGGGAGGGGGGAGAGAGATATGAAGGAAATTATTTCAGAGTTCTTGTACTACAACCACAATAAACACACGGGTGGGTAAATGAAGCAACAGTGTTGAGGAGAGAGATCAAGGCTACACTGATACCTTAGGGGAACATGTCTGAATTCATTACACATTAAAACACAAGTTAAGTCTAAGTAACTTAGTCAATATTGGAAAGTCATGAGAACTTTCAGAAAAAAAAAAAACAGAGTTGGGAAAGAAAATGTGAGAGGGAAGTGGGTGAGTGGCGATTGCTCCACAGAGGGACCAATTTACAAATTCTCAGGCTACCTAATGAGGTGTGGTGACTATGGAGGATACAAGCATTCCTAAATTGTTTTATTTATGTTTTCTTTGGGGAAATTGAAATGTCCTTCTTCTTTTTTTCTTTTCTTTTTTTTTTTTTTTGGTTCTTTTTTTTCGGAGCTGGGGACCGAACCCAGGGCCTTGCGCTTCCTAGGCAAGCGCTCTACCACTGAGCTAAATCCCCAGCCCTGAAATGTCCTTCTAACTGCTACAAAGTAATGCCTTCTTGTCTTGACCTTGAGGTGGATGGTCCTTCCACAAATCTTCATTTTAGACCAGATGTGGCATCAAGGTGGAACAACTTCAATATAATCAATAATTACCAGAAACCTAAGCCTAGAATTCAAAGTATACAGAATAGTTCAAGGAACAATCAGGCAGTAGCTCAAATTGTCCTAGATTTTGATTAGGGGGAGCAATAGGCTCATTGGTTTTCAATCAAATAGCAATGGCTAAGGCTCATGAAACATTTTCACGAAGCTTGAAGTACTTTTTGATGTAGCATCTCACTAAGATTTATTTTGGGGAGGGGGAGCTACTGATGCTTTCAAAATGGCTTATTCTAAACCATGCAGCTGCGTTGAGTTCAGGGATCAACCTCAAGGCCCCCTTTCCTATGAGGAAGACCAACAAGATGACTTTTCTTATTTGTATCGCCCCTCTCAAACTTCAACCAAGTTAATGAAATGCTCTGGAATCTCTACCTCCAATGTACAGAGCTGTGCTTATGCTTAACCTGCCTTCTTTCTGCTTTCCTTTTCTGGATCATCCTGTAAAGACTGGAAGTGTGAGTGGATTTACTGGGCAGTTGACTGCGAAGAGAATCAGAATCTCACTGTAGCTGTATTTTGACTGGAACTGTACAGCAGAGAGGACTTGTAGGCTCCCACCTTCTCAGGACCCTTCAGCACCAAGCTCTACACACTGCAAGTCCCTCTCGGAAGGCTGGCTTCTTGAATGGCCAGAAGGCATAGTGAGGCCAAGGCTGTTCATTTTTGTCAATAAAAGACCCAGGTGAGTGTGCTACAAATGGTTCTAGGCTCTTTGATTATGTCGCCTTATTTGGCACAAGCCAAGGATGGTAGTATTATGGCCACTCTTGTCATGGGGAACAGAGGCTCTATCTTGTACCCTATATGGTCCCCTGGATCTTTCTCCAACAACATTTCCAAGAAAATTTTTCCTGAATGAATTGTGAGCCGTATATGTATTTCCTAAAAAAAAATTGTGGCTGGCCCTGGCTAGGTCTACTAAGAAGCCTCCAAGCAGCATGCCACTCGGATGATTGTGACACTCATGAGATGACAGAGCAGACAAGCACAGTTCTGCTACATGTGTAAGAAGAGCAAAGAAAAGCAAGATCCTTGAAGCACTGGAATCAACCTAACTTTATAATGTTCTCTCTGGACTAAAACTCTACCCTAGTTTAGTCACAATGTAGACACAAAGGGGGCTTTAAAGCTATTTGCCACCGAATCCTGAACCCTCTATCTTGAATAAAACCATTGTAATTATTTGTGACCCTTACATCTGTTAGCAAAAAAGGCATATTGATGAAATAATTTCTTTTCCTTTAATTATAAGGTACTGTAGGGATAGGGTGTGTGTATCTCTGTGTGAGTCTCTCTGTCTGTCTGCCTCTCTCTCTCTCTCTCTCTCTCTCTCTCTCTCTCTCTCTCTGTGTGTGTGTGTGTGTGTGTGTGTGTGTGTGTGTGTGTGTGTGTGTAAGGGGGGAGAGGGAAAGAGAGAGAATGCTGGCCAATTGACTTTATATTTAGCAGACAGGAGGTCTAGTGACTCCGCATCCCCACCCCAGCCAAGCTAGACTTCCATGTATCTCCCTTTACAAAATCAAAAGGATTCTTGGGGCAAGGATGGAGGTTAGCTGGTAATGTGTCTGAGGCAGACCTGTTACCCCAGCACACAGGAGATGGATGCAGTCACCCACAATTTCCCAGGCAGTACAAAGCCAGCCTTAGGCTATGTGAGATGACATTACAAGACAAAGAAAAAAAAAAAAAGGCCCACCAGTCTGCTTCCCTCTGGAGAATTTGCTTAATCTAAGGGAGATCCATGGCCCTGAAACTGCAAATCTCTACATTCCCTGGAGAGAGTGCAGCAGAGGCAAGAGACCTCAGAAACAAATCCCAAATTCTACACTTGTCCATTCTACAACTCCCCACGTTAAGTACTAGCACTTTCCTGAGAAGATGGCCTACAATTTCCACATGAACCACTACATCCCACCTGTAGCCCCACCCAATGGGATAGAGTAAGGTTAGGGGACTGGGCAGGCAAAGCAGCGGGGTCAAGACAGAGGAGGACCAGTGAGTCATCCAAAAAATTATGATACTGCTAGGTAGTTTCTGCTGGAGTAGACCCCAGTACATGTTGGAGAGTTTAAAAATGGAAGCAGAGCACTGCCTGGGGATGAAGTACACCTGGTGGTCTAAAGAGCTCGGCTGAGGCTTGTTCTGCCACCCATTCCACTTGAAGAGCTTAACAGTTCCCCAAAAGTCTATTTTCTTGTTCACTCACTCAAAGCATTACCGAACACCAATTATGATATGTGCACTCTTTCACCAGCCTGTGAATTTAGCACTCGCCAAAAACTCTGTCCACCTGGAGTTAGCATTAGAGTAAGGGGTAAGCAACAGACAAGTAGCAAGTACATATTGCAGGATGGGGGCAACTCCCAGCTAGGACAATTTATAACTGCAAGGATCCTCTAAAGACACAGATGAGGATGGGGATTTGAGGCTGTTCTAGTGAAGGCTGTAAATCACCTCGGAATATTTCTTATGGTTTAGAGTGGATAATTCAGAAATTTTTTTCTACAAATAATAATAATAATAAAATCTAATGGGTAAGTCTTATTTTTCTACCAGAAATGCAAAGAATTCTGTTCCCTGGCAGTTATCAAGGAAAAAAAAAATCCTCGGCTTTGAGCACAAGGACAGCCAGACATCTTCCCAGCCTGGCGCACGGCGCCTGCATCCAGAATGGGTTACGGTGGGAAGGCTTGAGAGTACCACATAAACAGCATGTCAGATGTTCTAGGCAAGTTTCATCTTCTCTGTATCCCCATCCTGGGCTGTCAATCAGCTGTCACTCGACCGCACATCAGCCGGGTGCGCACATCACCAGGCTGTCAGCGAGACTGCTGATGAGACTCGGCTCCAGCCTGTCAATCATCTTTGTTTCTCTTCTCCATTCGGGAAATATTTTGGCTCAGAGAAACAAAGAAACCTGGGCAATGATGGTTCACAGTCAAGAATTTCCTCCTGTGCATGAATATGACTTGCCTAGCACAGATCCTGCCTCACCCTGGGTGGTGTCTGGATATCAGATCAACAGAGGGAACAGTAGGACTCTGTTTCATCGGCGCAGGCTTTAAGGCTGTAATTCTAGTTGATTCTAGTTGTCCAAGCAGACCCTTCCAGAGTTCCCTACTGGCAAATCCCAGGAACATAAAATAATTATAACTTGAAGTTATCTCTGCCTCAGAAAATAAATAAATGACTGAGTGAAAAAAACAAGACAGTGTGGAGAGTGGTGGCTGCTTGGGTAGAATTTAGTCACTATTGGCTCAGTTGCTGAGGAAGGAAGATTGCTGGACTAATGAATTTCTTTAGTTCCTTGCGCCTTCTACAATACTGCTCTAGAGCCTGCACTGGCTTGGGGCACTCACCAGGGGAAAGGAGAACGTCTGTGAGGTTGAAATACCAACGTGGCATGAGACATAGATCATTGTCTAAAGAGCCCACAATACCAAAATCTAAGTAGATTTCCTAAAACAAGTTACCGCAGGATAACAAACCCATGATGGTTGACTCTCTCCTTTGTTACCCCACCAAGTCACCACATGTGTATGTTAGCACAAAAAAAAAATTGGTTTGTCACGATATAGAACGAGATAACACCAGATTCTTTAAAACACCCTTATATTAATACCAAAGACACATTATTCCCTTGTGGAACATACCCGGCTGCTGCCAGTGGTTTGAGCTGTTTACCATGAGCCTCTCCCTTATCAACTGTCAAGAGCTCTGGAAAGACTGTTTCATGCTATGTAAGTTCCATCATCATCTCAGGGTTTGTGCTCTGGGAACGTTTTCCTCTCTGACGGGTTTGCTCACACGAGTCCTGCTGATCGGAAAGTGTGTCTCTCTCGGATGTAAGTGACCATTAATTGCGTTTGTGTTGACGTATCTACAGTTCTTGGTCTGATAGTACAACCAGCAAATCTGATGCCTGACAAGTTGGCTGAACCTAATCAGGACAGATCAGCTGTTACCCAAGGTGCCACCGGCTGTAATTTTGGGATCCTTACAGAGTTATCACTCGCCAGAAAGACAAGGAACTATAATTCTGTCAACACTAATCCGAAACTGTGTGTTCAAAGCAGCTGGGACTTCCCCTGTGCTTGAGAAAAGATAGCACTTGTCAAATAACTACCTGAGATCCCGGATAAGCAGGAATAAGAGGATGGGGCTGATACTGTGATGGTGAGGGATTTTGTTTATTTTTTTTAAAGGAAACTTCCCCGAGCAGAAGCATGAACCCTTAGGCATAAAAGGGAGTAGCTGACAAGACACATGCCAAACCCTTATCGTTTTGCTGCCTGCTTTTCATTGGACAACTTGGTGCATATTTGTTCCACTCTCTAAATCAGCAAATACCCCAACAGCCTAAGCCTCCAAAGGGAGTCTCACAGTGGTGCCTTGGACTGCTGCTCCTAACAGTGCCTTGATGGGAAGCAAGCACACTGTCGGGAGGCAAGTCAGCCTATCACACTCCTGTCCTCTCCTTGCAGCCAGAAAAATAAGAGGGAATATTAGGAAAATAAACTTCTTTCTTACTGTATCGCTTTGGTCCATCTTCCAAACAAAATGAAAGTGTTAATGTGGCATCATCTTCGAAAAATTCAGTGGCAAATGCATCCCACCAGAGGTTGTCACTGTCCTGCAAAGAGACAGGTCATTTATTTCATAGGCAAAGGCAAAAGCAGTGCATATTTCAATAAATACAAAGGAGAAGGAGTGTGTGTGTGTGTGTTTGGGGGAGGGGAGAAACAAAGAAAACAAACAAACAGAAACTGTGGCTCCTTACTTAGCATACGATATGTTTATGAGTGTTCTTGGAGGGGATGGGTAGTGTGTAGACACTTTTCAAATTAATTGCTTCAACTGTGGAGCAAATTCCAGTTCACTAGACAAACTAACACCAATTCAAACAACTAAATATTAACTCGAGGAGATATTTGGAGAAATGTTTAAAACATGCTCTGCAATGCAATGATTGTGTCTTCATGAAAGGGCGTTTGTTTAATATGAATATATTCAAGATTGTGGCTTTAGTTGCTTTCTTTTGCTGTCTGCTGTCTTGAGACTCCATATTTAACAGTGGAAAACACAAAATTACAACCGTGTTAAGGATGGACTTTTTAAAATTGATTTGATGAAATAAGGATTGTACAGTGTTTCTTTTTATATAATATTACTGTAATAGACATTGCAACACACACACACACACAATTATGCAGAAGCAACCATCTTATGTCTGTAGATTTTTTTTGAAGAATACTTTTAAGGCAATAACTTGTTTGTTATTAAAACGATTGTGGAAAATAGAAAAGTTTAGGAAAATGCAGGCCCTCCACTAAGTCTGTTGCTCTTCTGTTAACTGTTTTCCTTGTTGTCTAGAAAACACTTTAGGAAAGATGCAGCCAAAGGCCACTCAAATAACTGCTGATCCCCAAGGGATGAGGGGAGTCACAGCAGAAGCTAACACAGTGTCCAGTTTAAAAAACAACTAGCGTTCAATTTACCCCCAATTCTTAAGTACAATCTTTCTCCAAAGACTGTCTGCTCTGGTCCCAGGCTGGAGTAAGATGGCTACCTGTCAGATGGGGAGGGATCTTCTCTATAGTCCCCAAGACTGGGACCTGGAGGAGACACTGCAGCCTCCCAACTGACCATTAAGCTGTTCTGATTAAGAAAACATTTAAGTTCTTGTCACTGGAATGCCTCAGGAATGAGCCTCCATTCCTTACAAGAACAATTAAGAAGCCTGGGAAGATTGATGTTGCCCTCTCCCGCAGAAAGGAAGGAGCTCAGACAAATGAATGTTTCTGTCTCTTTCCTCTGGATTTCACCCAATAGCCACATTAAGGCCAATGCTTTTCTGAAGAAAACACAACAGTCAATACAAAACAACCCCAGGACAGTGAGCGGATCCTCGTTCAAACTACCACCCTGTTCTCCTTTCTAAAAATATTTTATTAATCATTATTATCCTTGGTACCATATGGGCACACATCTGAATTAAAAGATGGATTCTGCCCTCAAAACCCACTAGCAGAACACCAAATAAGCAATGGAAAGACAGCCTTGACCATTCTGAGACATTTCCAATGCACAACTCTATGTTATGGAACTTTCTAGAACATTTAAAAAAGTTTGGGAGTTTAAAACTAGAGAAATCAGTTTGGAAAATAAACCTTATTGGGAATGCTGAACTCAATGGTTTATCTGACTTTAAGTGGCTCTGTGTGTGTGTGTGTGTGTGTGTGTGTGTGTCCCCTAGTGGTATTCAACATAGACCAAATGCTATTCTGGCTCCTTTTCCTGTGTCCTTCTATCTAACCCACGAATCTCTTATACTTGTTTTTACTTTGCTTTCCTCTTTGGCACAGGGCTTAGCTTCCTGAGATCAGGGGCTTAGTTTCCCTTCTGCATCCCCTTAGCCTGCAGAATACTGTCAGACCCATGGTATTCCCTACAGAAGAGGTTACACGAATGTAAGTAGCCACTCATATCATTGTCTGTGCTTTGCATCCACAATAACTAAGCTCTCAGCAGAAAACCTAACTTCAGGTATGCTCAGACGCAATACCTGAGGGTGTCTAAGATGTCTCTCTGCCTCTGTGCGCCCACAGCCACACCTCCCTAACCAGTCTTGGTTAGAGAAGGGAGAATTCCACATTAGGAAGAGAGAAGAAGGAAGAGCAGGGATATCCTGCCTTAGGCCCCATTCTTCCTCTTGCTCTCTGCTTCGTAGTGTAGGTTTGTTGGCAGAAATCAACTAGGTACTGTAGCACTGGTGGAATTTGCCCTTCCTAGCTATTAGAACTTGGGTGGTTTAACTGACCTTAAAAAAATGTCAATCATCACAACCACAAATGTCATCAAAATAATATCCACCTGGCGGGGTAGCTGTGAGAATCAACTGGGTTAGGGGCTTTAGAGTTCTCAAAGACATAGAATTTCATGAAGATCAAGAAAATGCCATTTCTTTGCCTCTGTCCACCATCTCTGCATCACTTCTAGGGCAGGAGCCACTCCATGTTCATAAGAACTGCACCAGAAAATGAATTCTATGGAACAATTTATGAATGACCAAGTTCCTTTTCATGTTTCACCCATTTGCAGCCCATACATCGGGCTCAGGCATTTAGTGAACAACCTGAGTGGAAACTAGAAAGCCACAGTTTTGCCTGACTCATTGGTTGGAGGTCCATAGACTGGATTAGGTCTCCCCATGCATTTTCCTGTGATTTGACTTTGGTCTCTGAGAGATCGGCTGCAACATGAATCAGCTGAAGTGAGATTGTTGGGAGAATAGATTAGGCTTGGGATAAAATAAGGTTGAGAAAATAAGGTTGATTCAAACCAACTGCAGAAGAGTTAGTGTGCAAGGAGTATGGTACGTCAGCTGCACAGAGCAACTGGTGTTGTTACACATCTTCAAAGAACATGCACAAATAGATATGGAATATTTGAGCTCCTATTGCCATGCCCATGAGATACTAGCATTTCTGCTGTCTGAGTTAACACTTCTACTGTATCTTACCTTACCATAGCCCAATATGGGAAACTCACTGGACAAAACTGTCCAGCTAGCTTCATTGTTTGTTGACCTTTTGTTTCTTGGATGATTTTCAGCAGTCATTTAAAATCCTTTGCTATGTTTTCAGTGAGCAAGATGGCCTAGTAGGTAGAGGTGTTTGGCATATAAGCCTGGCAACTACATTCAATCCCAGAACCGACAGTAGGAGAGAACTGACTCTTAAGAGTAGTTCCCTGATCTTTACATGTGTGCTACAGCATAAACACTACTGCTTTCACACGGGAACACACACACACACACACACACACACACACACAAATAATAGTGATGATGATGATAATAATAGTTCTTAAAAAATTCTGTTTCATTTTAAGTTAGAAAAACATATACCTACACATTTTTGATTAATCTTTAATTATAAGGATACAAAGATTTATGTAGGGAATGAAAAAGAACTGGAAGAAAAGCAAAAAATAAAAAAGAAAGAAAAGAAAAACATTACTATTTATTAGGCATAGGACAGTCCTGTTTCGGCTGTTTATAAAGGAAACTGTGTAAAGCCCACACACTGAGCCCCCTGGGTTTAGAACAGGACCCATAGCCCAGTGTTTCTAAGTGTTTTACGTGCAATAAACCACCTTGTATTCATAACTGCCCTAATTGCTTCCAACAAATGGAGCTCATGGCCTTATGGGAATTTGTGTCGTTAACCTCTGTGTCACCCTAGCTTGAAAATATAAACTCTGTCTCTTAATGGCTTAATGACTTTCGCCAATCCACCTCTTTGCATGTTTGTTGTTTTGGTAAGGGAACACTAACCCTGGTGGTCTGTGAGGACAGAGAAGAAAGCTGCATGTAGTGACTGTTTGATCAACTCTGTTCTGAATATTCATTATGATCTCATTTGATGCTTACCTCATTTGTAAAGAAGAAATCTAAATCCCCGAAATGTGAAGCTGCTCCATAAAACCTATCAACAGGACAGCGGTGAGAAAGTTTATATACAGTCTGTCCGGTTCCAAAGCCACGTGCTCCTTTCCCTTCGAATTCTGCTGAGATGGTGATTTTTTTTCACTTTGAAATGGAGCTAGCAGGAATTTGGCATGCCTTCAAGGATGCTTCTATGAAGATGCTTCCTCCTCTGGCCTTTTATGGATTTGGGGACCCTCTCCTCTTTACACTATTTTTTTCTGGTACCCACTTCTTTTTTTTTTTAATGACTGCTACAGCTCCTGGAACTGGGTGGCAATCTTGTAGAATCAATTTGTGTACCAAAGGGGCTAAGCCTTCCTACAAATGGAAGATTACCACCACAGTGACCCCTGCTGAAAGAAATTAGAACCCTTTCCCAAATAGCTAAGAGTATGAACTGGTAGAAATGTGGCTCTTAGCTCTCTGGCTACATCAGGAGTCACATGGTATGGTGTCATTCTTAGGGACTGAGAAATCTGGCAAATATCAAACCTTGTTCTCCACCTCGGATTCCCCCTGGCCTAGTGGAGCTTGTCAATTTAGCCCCGACTGAAGAGCACACGGGAAACTGCTGTTGACTCATGGCCTTGCAGCGTGCATAGGCCCAGTCCTTACTGTTGCCCTGCAGTGCTTTAGGAGGGGCACTGGGCATTGGTACCTTCATATCCTTGGCCAGATTCCTTCTTAGAAATGACTAATGGAGAGAAGAATAAGAAACTGGAATGAACATGTGAGGTCCTACCACATCCAGTGAGTACTCCGATCCAGGAGTATTGTAAGAATCTGGGGATTCTGGGTGCAGAAGCTGGGGATGGAGGCAGTGTTTATGTCAAGACTTGGCACTGCACTATAACCTCTCCCTCCCCTGACCCTCCCACTCCCACCTGCCAGGGCCACAGAAAGGCAGGGCCAAAGTTTGCATTCAGGCAGAAGCTTCGAACCCTGCCTCTCACTCACACTGTCATTCTGGAGCAGGCTCTTAGGTATGCTTCCTTATAGCACATGAACACGCTACTGACCACATTCTAATGAGCAGGCTTTACTTACTCTAAAGACTAGAGACAGAGCACAGGATCATGAAGATGGAGACTCATTCTCCTGCACTGACAAATATTCAATGACAAGCTGGATTCCTTTCTAATGAATTGAAATAAATAAAAATAAATGCCTACGGTCTTCATACCCTACAGTATATTTCTCTCCTTCCCCTGTGGGCAAGTTTCTGCTAAAAAGGAACAGATCTTGCTCACTCAACTCTAATTTAAATGCCTACTTAATTACATGATGTTCAGTTCTATTGTTTTCAATGTTTTGTTTAAGTGCTAAAATACATTATTCTCCTTTCCTTTAAAGAGGAGTTTTTATTATTAACGTATTCACTTATTTAGTCATTGTAAATTATCTAATTTATTAAGAAAGAAACAGTATTTGTTTGCTTGTTTGTTGATTGTATGTACGTGAAGAAGGGCCCACAATTGCCACATCACATGTGTGGAGTACAACCTGTGGTCCTTTTCCTTCTTCCACGAGGCTCTCAGGGATTGAACTCAAGACATCAAGATTGTCAGCAAGGCTTTTACCTGCTAAGCCATCTTGTTGGGCCCACAACTCTAATTGTTTTGTTTGTTTATTTAGTTTATTTTGCTCTGCTGGGGACCATACTCAGTTCTGTGCATGTTTGGTCACGTGTTCTATCACTGAGCTACAGATCCAGCCCTCAATTATCTGGTTGGAGACTCATCCACTTTACAGACACGACTCTTACTGTCTTATATTAGCCACACACTAATGCATGAAATGATTGTATTAAACTTTATGTAAACATTTTCCACTAACAATCTCAAACATCTTGACACCATGACTAACAGTGACAACGTTGGTGGCAACATTTCTGTAAGTGTGTAAGAGTTTCTCAGGGACAAATATTGAAGTAGCTTGGGCTTGGGGAATACGCTGGACTATTCTTCGGTCCTTTGATTAGGAAGACCTTGGATTTCACTATTAAAGACTTCTAGTTTGATGGATGGATGCACAGGTAGAAATGAAACAGAAAGAACCTGTAAGTGATGGGTTTCTAAGTGGGATCAATAGAGAGTGCAATGGAATTACAAAGAAGAGATGGGCTCTGCCAGGGGGGAAGAACATCTACATCTATGTGTCCAAGGTGAAGCAACAATGGAGCAGAAGGATGATTGATATCTAAAGAAAGTCTGTTCTTGACTCAAAGGAGAGGACTATGTTAGGAGCTTTGTTAACCCAAAAGGGAGACATAGCTTGGCACTGTCGAGAAAGCCAAGTGCATCATGGTCCTGTGCAGTGACCCTCAGAAGAGGAGTGATGGGATTCCAGCGCCCTAATTTACATGCAGGTCTAGCTATGCACACCTAGCTTCTGTTCCAGGGACCTGCTTTTCCCAGCAAACAGGCAGTTTCCATCCCTGCTGTTCTTTGTATTTGAACTCCCTGGCTAGTGTTTAGTGGATATTCCAGGTAAAACCTGGATTCCTTCCCCAACCCTAGAAAGCTGTAACACCATAGAGCAACTTCCAGGCAAATAAACACAAAATTAACTAGGGCGGAAGACTGACAGGGGCACTACTGTTGACAATGCTCATATATTTTAATTAGGTAAAAATACCATCGAAGCTCCTCTATCCTAAATAATCCCCCATATGCATTTAAGCGATTAAAATTCTTATTCCTTTTGTCCCATTCACAGGTGAGCCCAAGTCCCACTGACAGCCAAGTCATACATCAGGATGAGAGACACACTCATGCCAAATAGCAGAAATGATCCTTAATTATATTAAAAAAAAATCCACAGAGGTATTTGCTCCCATCCCGGATACTTTCCCATTCCCACTCTGTCCCTCTCCACCAAAAACATGATCTTGGTACTGGGGATGCCCCCCGGCATCTTTAACTTAAACACTGACAGGTTACGGGGGATTTTTGCCAGAGTAATTATTTTTCAATTCAACAATAATGAGAAATTACCATGGCAACCACTCCTCACGTGGTACACATATAGCCCCCTCCAACGAATGAGCTACACTTAAAGCATCTGCTCCTTAAAAATGTGTGTGTGGTTTAATTAAACTAAACCAGGTCAAAGTAGAGAGTGTTATGTAGGGGTCCAAGAGCAGGGAGGTGGGAAGGTTGTTGAGTGGCTTCAGTATCCTGCCGTCTAAGCGGTAAGACTCCCTCATGACACCCTGTCCTGTGCACACATACTGGCAGCACTACACTAATTTGTACCTTACCTGCATTTCAGTCACTCCCATTTGCACACATCAGCTAACAAACTGAAGACCGAGTGATCGGGTCACCCTTGGATTTCTAAATGTCTTTGTTGGCCCCGTCCTTACACTGAGATAGGAGACAGGAAAAAAAAAAGTCTCAGAAACTGCCTTCTGTCTTAGTTTCAGTATTGGATTGTTTTTGTAAGACAGTGTCTCACTGTGTGGCTGAGGCTCCATATGTAGCCCAAGCTGGCCTCAAGCTCTTAGCAATTACCTCAGTTTCCTCAGCTACTGAGGTTATAGGTGAAAGGCACCATGCTGGCTAACTCTTTCTGCTCTCTTAATCTCTAGCTATCTCTTTTCTTTTATTTAAAAATAAGCCATATTTATTCAGAACATGTTACTAATAGTGGTCAACACAGAACTCTGTAGCTGCCACTGTTCTGAACTTTCCCAATAGTATAGGTTCTTAAAGCCTATAAGCAGATCCTTCCAATGCGTCTCCTTACAGTGCCCATTTCACAGATGAAGAAACCAAGACTCAGGAATTCAACACTTGTGGGCAGTTATACAGCTAGTCATTTCAAAGGAAGAACTCAAATGGGGGAAGGTCAGAGCCTACATTTGGACTCTACACTACTCTGTAGCATACCTTTATCCAAATATTTCACAAAATAACCTCAGTTGCATGAAATTCCACTTAATATTAACTGTGCTGAATTTGAGGAGCTTCCCTATCACATCTCAAATAGACAACCCAAAGCAAGGCTATTCATCACCCTTACAGAGTTTGTGGCAACAGAGAAACAAAAGTATAGTGGTAGGGCCATCTTTCCTTGCTAGCTCCGAACTTCAGAAGCACAAAATTGATAAAGGCAAGAATTTTAAAGCCATTATCTTCCTTATTCCTTTTCCTCTCTTCCCCCCATCTCTTTCTTTCTTACCTGTATGATATTTTAAGGGAGACGAAACCTTCCATGGTTTCATTCTTCTCAAATTCTCAACTCTGATTTTGTTTATTCTCAGCTAAATTGTATTTATTTGATGGTAAATGTTTGCTATCGGCTTAACAGACATCCTAAAACTGCATGTTGCCATGACAGTGAACTCTCCCTGTAGACACAGCATCTTGGAATTTCACTCACAATTCAAGGCTTTCCATGGAGAATGGAGTTGCTTTATTCAACCCAATTCAAGTAGATGCTGCTGTGGGAAAGAGTCAGCATACAAACCACAGAAAGCCCTGGCTTGGGCCCGTATGTCTCTTCAGTAAAAGATAGATCTGTTTCTTTTCCCCAGAAAATACGTAAGGAATTTATGCATTTCCTTTTCCAACTTTGACTCGGTAATTTGAATCAGAATTAATTATGAACATTCCCATAACAAATGTTGCATTGCATCATCAAAAAGTTGTGTGTGTGTGTGTGTGTGTGTGTGTGTGTGTGTGTTTACCTCCCCTTTGCCACCAGACTTCATCACAGTTGGAAGGAAATAATTGTTCCTTTTTATATTTGGATTCCCGTCGAGTTCTTACAATCTCTACTTGTACCTTGTATTTTACAAAGACACAAGACACTTGGCAGGTGTGTAACCAACAACACAAGTACTTCTATTCACAACATGTGGCCTTTAGTCTTCACAATGTCCCTCTCAGGTTAGTGACTTCCAGAATTTTGCGGAGAAACTTTAATCCCCAGGATATTTAAAAATGGGCCCAACCCCCAAGTGGTGTATAGTCTAACAAAAATAAACCAATACCTGGCATGAGAACCCCTTTCAAGTTGTTAGTAAGGAGAGCCCAAGAGACCACCTCCCCAAAGAGTATATATCACTGTTGCCCTTGATGGTTTCTCAGAGGTTGAAGACACCATGAACACCAACTGGACATAAGATCCAGAGGAACTGAGCTAGATCTGACCTGGAAAATCTCCTCCCAGAGGACTATACTGAGTGATGCTGTACAAACTTCTAAGGGAAGAAAGCAACCAGTGGCCCTACCCATCTGTGTACCTATGAACCACAATGGCAACCAGCATGGCATGATAACACTATGGAGCAACAATGAGACTCATATCTTGTCCATAACCAACAACTCTCTAACTGGACCTAGGCATGCTCAACAGGAAGGAAATCATGCCTTGTACTGGAAACCTGACCAATTACTGGAGGCTAGTGAGGTCATGGATCTTAGGGGAGAACTTCTTACTGTCACCCCATTAAACTCGCACAATACCTAACTGCATTTAAAATATTTATCATTGTACCCACAAATAAGTGTGGCTTTCACTCCTCAAAGAACCTTCTCTTTACAACAGAAGGAGATCATTACGAGAAACCACAACTAGTCAAAATACTGAGAATACATGGTTGTGGAGTGCCCAGCCCCAGTAGATGAATCTACAACACAATTCCTGCACCTAATATCCAGAAAACCCTGACAGACATGCTAGTATGGTAGAGAGAAATCTCATGGGGCCTCACTAATGGACAAAGAAATACTGGCAACTAAAATATTCTAAGACCTAGAGAAAGAGCCTTTCCCAAGAATGGGCACACTAAGTATTTATTTAATGCCACAGGTCAATCCTGAAATACAGGTAACAATGAAAGACCAGGCATACAGTAGGGGTGTGTGTGTGTGTGTGTGTGTGTGTGTGTGTGTGTGTGTGTGTAGCAATAACAAAGAAAAAGAAATCATGACTGAAACAGCAAGGGAGTGATAAATATGAGGGACAGGAGAAAGGAAATAGGAGATGGAAAAGTACATAACTGTATTTTAATTTAAAAAGAAAAAAGAAAAAGATGCAAAGTCCAAGGCCAATTAAATGGCAATGTGGGGGACTTGCTGGGCCCTTTCTGTGTAATTTATTTTCTTATTTTATGCTTAAGCATTGAAGAATGCCATTTAACATATCAAAAATAATATACAGTAGACTCTATGTGAATCCGTCTTGCAAATGATCCAGTGATGTGTCGTTTTAGGCACATGGGTCTCCTAGGTGTGAGTTCTGTAGTGGGGAGCACCACATGTCAGATGACATCACACCCTGATGCATTAAGGTCGAGGTGGTAGAGATCCCATGGTGAGGCACTACCTTATAAACTGAGAAGAACTCACTATGGGCAGCGACCTATCCTCTGGAATAAGCACAGAGCAGATGAGAACATCTTTGGGAAAACTTGAAAGATTCAACAGCTTTTTTCCCCCTGAACCACCCAAAATGTATCAGAATAGTTGATCAAATGACAGAAATCATTCCTGAGATCTGCACCAAACATCAGGGGACTATGCCAGGATGGAGGCCTCAGAATGCCATTAGAAAGGAAAGCCCAACTGATTTTTCTTTGGGGTTGAGGAAAAAAATGGGACAGTTTTGCGCAGAGAAATAACCTAAAATAGAAGAACCTCAACACATCTTGATGATGTTCCAATGTCTCCTTCCTGTTCTCTTTTCAAGCTCTGGGTATTTTACATGCATGACACCCTAGTCTTTCATAGTCCCCAGCTTCCCGCCAGGACTACTGGATGGCAGTTTCAGCTGGCCACTGACCCTCTGCTAAAGAACACGGTGGCCTCTGACCAGTCAGAGCTGCAGCCAGGAGCTCTCAATTGTAACTCCACTCTAATCTGTTGACAGCCTTAGAGTGGGTCCCTTCCCTCAGTCCTCACTGCTGGTTATTGCCTTGAGCACACAGAGCTGCAGGCCTGGGACTCTGTCTGGCGCTCAACCTCATTTACCTTCCCTTCTCTGCTGAGAGTCTGGCTTTTCCTGTAGACTCCCTCCTCCTGTCCCAGGCCACAGTCCACCTTCTACAGGGTGCTTTGGGCCAGTTTACCCTTCTGCCACACTGTGTATATTTTCCTGAACTTGGTGTAGCTTTCTGTTTCTTGTCAATCCAATCTCAGTCTCTTGTCACTTCAGATCCTGCAACCCATAGGAGCCAACTCTCTATAGTGTCAGCCTGAGTTCCTCTAGGGAAGCATTCTGTTGATTGGTTTGTTGTTTATTGTCTTGTCAATGAGTAAACGGTTCAGAAGACGCTGTTTATACTTTACTATGAAGCCTAGGATGGGTGCTTACTAAATGGCTGCCTGAATAAATGAATATACAAGAAGCATGATAAACAATAAAAATATGAAATGATAAAAAATAATAAAAATAAATTCACTGAAGAGAGTATTCTAATCTCCCTTTAAACTTCCACAGGGCATTATTTAAAGTAATGTTTACACATGGCTTATAGCCCCACAGACACATTTGTACCCTATAATGTAAAATGAAGAAGATTGGCCAGAAAGGCAGAAAGGTGGGATAGACTAAGAAACAAAACCACTGAAGTGCACATGGGGAGGGAGTTCTAACAGAGTATTGTTAGGCAGAAGGGTAAGGTGGTGAGACCCCACTGTTCAAGGCACACAGAGGCTTGGCATGGTCCAACTTGATGCAAATAGACAATAGAGTACCAGGGGCTTACCAGAATCTTTATTCCATTGAAATATTTAAATAAATACATGCCATGAATTAAAAGAATTAAAAATATTCATGCCCTTTGACTCAGTAATTCTATTCCTGGGAATCCATCCAAAGCATATAATCCAAAAATATGTAAATGCTTTATACGCGAAATTATTCACCATGGGAATACTCATAATAGGAAAAAAAAACCCAGGAACAATGTGCTTATTTTACCATGGAGGAATGATTCAAGAAACTATATGGACACGAGAAAGAAAATAGAAATTTTAAGAATATTGTTCATATACAGCTTATAGCACCACAACAGTATTTGTACATTATAATATAAAGTGAAGAAGAGTGGCTAGAGAGGCAGAATGATAGCACAGAATGGGGAACAGAATAGCAGAGTCACTGTATTTATTTATTTATTTATTTATTTATTTATTTATTCATTCATTCATTCATTCATTCATTTTTTAGTAAAACCATATGTTGGTAGACAAGTGAGGAAACAGGGGATCTCTAATATTCTCCTTCCCATCAGTGTCTTAAACACTCCAGGGATGGCTCCTACAACTCTCGGCAAACAAATCCATTCTCTCTTCTCTCTGACATCATTGAACGTCATTGACCTCTTGACTTTGAGCTCTGTATCTTGCAGAGGCATTATGCTTGTCATTCCTTGTTAGAATTTTTATGAAATGTGTGTGTGAGTGTGTGTGTGTGTGTGTGTGCGCGCGCGCGTGCGTGCACGTGCGCGCACTTGGTGTCCAGCAAGAGGCACTGTTTGGGAAGTTTATATAACCTGTAGGATGTGGGGTTTAGCTGGAAGATGTATTCAGTAGGGGCAGGCCTTTGAAAATTATGCTGCTTTCTGATTTGGGTCTAGGTGTTGACTTTTGCATCTGCTGGGATGTGGGAAAAGATATACTATAGGTTCCTATCATTGCTCACCACACATCCTCACCCACCAACCCTGCCACGATGAACTACACACTCTGAAACTGTGAGCTCAAAGTCCTTCCTCCCTTAAGTTGTCTCTGAAAGATGTTTTATCACAGCGATGAGCAAAACAACTAATACACCACAAATCAAAGAGAAAGGATCCAATGTCCATTGTCCTAACTTAAGGCAAATCTTTGACGTGTGTCCATCCAGTGTCAAAGAAGCCTTCTACATGGGTCAGTACTTCAGTGCTTGGTAGTTGTGTGTGAACTCTTAGGCCTATCTCAGGACTCTTTCCCAGAAGAACCAATGGTCACACTTGAAAGGCATTAACATGCATGCATCACATACACACATACACACATACACACATACATACACACACATACACACACACACACACACACACACAGGAGGTTGGGAGGGAGAGGGAGAAGGGAGGGGGAAGGAAAGAGACAAATTTGCTGTATCATCTTAAACTATCTAACACCTATTTCCATTAAAGGTCTCCTCATTATTCACAGGTTCTTATTGCTGCTGTCCACAGGGACTGATGTGCCCCACACTGCCTGTCCTCAACCCGTGTCTGCACTACCACTGCTCTCATCCCATTTGTCCACATAGGATTATCCCAAACAACTTCTGTCAGCACCTGGTAGAACACCTGGTATCCAAGAACTATCCTTTCTGTACCTAATCCATTTTCTGAAAGAGATCAATGCTGGAGATGCAATATCCCATACCCATACCGCATCTCTGCCTTGACTCAAGGAAGTTAGACAATTTGCTCGAAACTACCTAACGAGCAAGAACCAAAGCTATAAACACCCAAGAATGTTCCAAACTCCAACGAGTGTAATTCTAATTTGAATAAAATTTTGTTTAACAAAGTGAAAAATATTTATTTGTGACAAATACATATGACAGATAACATACAACAAACATGTACACATTACCTACATGTTCCTAGACTTTATATTTGCATACGAGAGTGAAAGTACAAACAATGATAAGAATTACTAGATCTTTATTCTGGAGGAGGAAGGGTGCATTTCTTTCCAATACTTAGACTAAAACGGCAAGAGGCACAAGAATTTACAAAAGAGGAAATGGAGTTCAGAAAATGTCAAGAAGTTTGATTGAAGTCACTTGTGAATGAAAGCAAAAGTCAAACTTACAGGGTTGGGGATTTAGCTCAGTGGTAGAGCACTTGCCTAGCAAGGCCCTGGGTTCGGTCCCCAGCTCCAAAAAAAAAAAAAAAAAAAAGAAAAAAAAGAAAAAAAAAGTCAAACTTACAGCCTTGGGGTGGCTAATTTTGCATGTCCACTCAACAGAGCCACAGGTACTGAGATACTTGGGTAATGCTGTTTTGAGTGTGCCTATGATTGCTCTTTCAACATTGTTAACACTTGTTAACCTGTACTAAGTAGATCTTCTCTCTGTGAATGGGCATCACCAAAGCAACTAAAGATCGGAGAGAACTAATATCCTGTCTAAGAATGAACTCCAGGGCTAAGGTGGCTTAATCTGTAAAGGGACCTGAGTTGAAACGTACTAAAAGCTAGCTGGGGGGATGGAGAGATAGCTTGGATGAGCCCTAATACTGTGGTATATGTGGGGGCCCTGGTATGTTACTGTTCTCTGGATGGATAGTTAAGAGCACTGACTGGGTTCTAGACACTCCAGTTCAATTCTCAGCACTCCCAAGGTGGCTAACAACCATCTATAACTCGAGTTCCCCGGAATCAGAGTGCCAAGCATGCACATGGTGCACAGGCATACATGCAAACAATAGACCCACGCACATAAAAAAGGAATAAGCCAGGTGTCTTGGTGCTTGGGAAGCAGAAACAGCCCTGGGGCTTATAGTCTAGCCATTCTGGTCTACTTGGCAGACTCCAGGCCTGTGAAAGATCCTTTGTCAGAAAAAGAAAAATAAAGAACAAGAAAGAGAGAAAGGTTTTTAAAAGAGATGTACAGCACCTAAGAAACAGCATACATGTACATACATATATAGGTGCACACATATATACGCATGTACAAACAGACAGATGGACAGACGGGTGGACAGATGGACACTCAAAAGCAAGAGTTTCTAACTATCTGACTGCTTAAGCTTGACCTTTGCTTTTTCCTGCCCAACTCCACATTAGGGGACTTTGTGTCTCTTGAGTCACCTTCAGATTTGAGGATGAAGCAATCTCCATAATTCTATGCACCAATCCCTTATCATATAGATACCTTCTCTTAGGTCTGTTTCCTTGGAGAGCCCTAACACTGTGGTATATGTGGGAGCCCTGGTATGTTACTGTTCTCTGTATTAAGTAAAAATAGAACTATTTTCCTCCAGGTAAAGAAGCAGCATTAATTATCAATAGTGTGTGGCAAGGGACTCACTAACACATTTCACTACATGTTATTTGTTTTGTTCCAACATCGCAGAAGCAGCTTTTATTCCGATTTGTTTACAGGTTGGAAAAATCACACTGCAGGATGGAGATGGGAAGGGAGCGGCTTGGGAGTTTCAGGAGCCCGACTGGCTCTATAGCTCTGACCCCTGACTGCAGCTCTTCCACGACAGCATAAACCTTACTCGCCTAAGAGGTGTGAGGTTTGTGTGACATTTGTTGGGGTTTGTTGCTTGCAGTGCCCCTCTTTCCCAAACCACAGGAAGACAAAAAGCAAAGGAAGCAGGCTTCCAGCCTGATGACCTGGGTTCGATCCCTGGGAGACACATCATGGAGGGAAAGGACATGCTATGTTGGCTTCATCTGTTTCTTGTCCAACCATTGTAACGGAAGGCGAAAAATGATTCCCAAGTAATAAAGGAAATTATACTACATGATTGTAGAAGCTTAGAGAGTAATTCCAGCACAGAGCACGCGATTACACATTGCAACAAATTAAAACAAAACAAAATAAAACAACAACAAAAAAGCAAAGGGAAAAAAAAGCAAATACAACGAAAGACCCCCTCAAGACCCTTAGAAATGCTATTTAATAAAGCAAACTATTTCCTGTAAAATTTCAGTCTAAGAATATTTTGGACACATAGAAGCAATTAGAGACATCTATGATTTAAAAAAAAGACACAAAACCAAGGACAAACACGATGACTTTGTAACAAGAGGCTATTTCTTATACTCCCACCCCCCCGGGCACCAAACTACAGGACACAGAATGGCTGAGGGGCTTGTATACGGGCACATGGCTAAGATCAGCCGAGACAGGAGTCCCAGAAGTCAGCTCTGCCTTGCCTTTTTGCTAGAACACAAAGAACAGAAAGCTTCAAACAAAGTAAAGGCCAGGCACAAGCTGCCAAGTAAGGACAGCCTCCATGGGTGGCCCCTCTGGCCCTCTATGATTTAATGAGAAGAAAATGCAAGGTCTGGCTTTGCTCTCTTTGGCCTTGGTGAGAAAGTGGCCCCATTCCTAAGGCTGGATTTGATCAAGGCTGCGTCCCCCCTTGCCAGCCATAAACATCTAATGTAATTTTCAATGAGCAACATTCCTCACTGTGGAAGCCCATAAGTCACTTGCCTGAAACTTGGAACTCTTCTTGCTACAGAAGATGAGGAACAGGACCTGTCTGTCTCACTGATATTATTCCATACCCCTCAGCCCCTGTGTCCCTCACTAGAAGTGATTTCTCTCTGTTTTCTAAATACCACATAATAACTTTTGCTTCTTTGGGGGCCTGTGCTTGTATAGCTTGTCCTTCATGTCTTGAAGATGTGTCCTCTTTAATAACTAAGGCTCAGATGCAACGTCTTCTCTAAGAAGAAGCCTTTCTCAGCACCATCTAGCAGTGGTGGCTGTAGTCACTGTCCCTTCATCCTGATTTAGTTCCTTTTAGGAGGTTAGAACTGTTCAAAGAGATCTATAGTGCTAACATGCTCGTGTATGTTTGTTGGTTTAATCTGACCCTCCCTCAACGTAGACTACAGACTTTCCGAAAGCAGAAGGTTTGTGGTTTCCTTGGCTTTCCATTATATTCTTAACTCCTTGCACAAGTTCTGACAGAGAATGGGTACTTGATAATATCAGTAGACTGGCAGGACGGTTTAGTGGGTAGAGATGCTTGCCCCTGGACCCTCAAGTTAGAAGGAGAGAACTGACTTTGACATGGGCACATGCGTACATGTGGGAACACACATAAACACTCATAATACCAAGAATAAATAAAAAATAAAAATAACATCAGCAAGAAGGATGCCTCAGTGGGTCAGTGTGCAGTGTTCTTGCAGGGTACCCTTTTCAGTCTCCAGCACCCACATCAGCTGTCTTACAAACACTTGTAACTCTGGCTTCAGAGGGATGAGATGCCTCTGACCTCCACATACACTTGTACACACCGCCACATACATCCACACAACTCAAATTAAAATAAATCTTAAGAGAATAGTATCAGTAGAATTAGATAGAAATGCAGGTGGCTTGTAGTTTCTAAGGCCTTAGGAAGTCTGCTGTAGCCAAGAAACTCTATCATTTTCTTTGTCTTTATTTTTTTTCAGAATCTCGGACTGTGGCAAGGAGTGTTAAGTGATCTGAATTCAGATCAGAGACAGAAGGAAAGAGAAGGAAGTGCCCAGCAGATCAGCACCAGGGGTGGGTGGAGCTTGTGTTGTTCGGTAGGAGGGGCTGGGGCTAGAGCCACAGTGTAAACTGTACAGGTTCCCACTGTAAAACACTGGGTAGGCAGTGCCACCAGAGGCGCTGTAGTAATGTGCATAATCTTGTACAGTTTAGGCTGCCACTCTTCTCACACTCAGGGAGGGTGTGTCAGCAGGGGTGGATCTTACAGAGACCGAACAGGACATCTTTTCTACGCCTTCCCCCCAACTTCAGGGGCACTGCTGGCTGTTCTTGCTGTCTCTTGGGTTCCAGATGTATTGTCTCCATTTCTGTTCAGTCATGGTGTTCCTGTGTGTGTCTCCGAGAGCCTGCCACCTCCTCCTGATATTTCTTCTCCTCCTCTCTTCCTTCCTCCTGTTCCTTTTAGCACTGCTAAGTCAAACTCAAGGCCTCGTTCTCATGCATGGGTGAGAGTTCATCCCTGAATGACATTCTTATCCCTGTTTTCTCCTCTGATAGAGATACCAGTTACCAGGCAAAGAATGAAGCTCAGCCTTTGCACAATCCCTGTTAGAGAGTAGGCACTTAATAACAGTTGAATTGAGGCAGGCAAGATGGCTCACCGAGTAAAGATGCTTTCTGCTGGGCCCTTAGCATGCATGAAGCTCTGAGTCCAATCCCTACCCCACATAAAATAAGGTGAGGTGCTGGTGGTAGTGGCGGCAGTGGCAGCAGTGGTAGTTCGAGTGTGTCTGTCATTTCTAACATTGGAACTAAACACAGGGGAATCAGGAATATCAAGCATATACTCAACTACATAGAGTATGAGCGCAGTCTGGGGTACATGAAATCCCTGATACTTTGTCTCTGAAAAACAAACAAATGAACAAACACACAAAGGAATATAGTCACTGGTCCCATCCTAACACAATCGCGTTTGCCCTATCCACAGTGGAGCACGGGTAGGGCTATTCAGCAAACAACAGAGCCTCATTTGCTTCCCAGTCTCATTCCTATGTGGGTGGCCAAGCACGAGTGAAAAAGACCATCAGACAAACCCAGGCCACTCATGCTCAGAAAGAGCACTTTGTTTCTCATAAAGCCATAAAAAGGTTTCAGATAACACATTTGCTTCAGAAAGCATAGATTCTTAAATGAGACTGATTTCAAGATGGGGCATCCTGTGGTGCACTTAGGGAGGGAGAGCAAATTGCAAAAGCATCACTCATCTGAGCAGCCAGGAGCTGCTAGCAGCAGCCCAAGTTCAAGTCCAGGACCCCGAAGCCAAGCACTAAGATGCTGCCTCCAGTTCTTTACCCCCCCACAGCTAGCCAGCCAGGCTGAGGCACTAGTTCCACCTTGTTTCTCTGAAATGGCAATATAGGAGAGAAACAGAGCAAGCTTTGTGAGACGCTCAGGGTTCCTGAAATAGCCCTGCCATGCTGAGAAACAAGAAACAGAGGATGGAAGGGTCGGGTTCTCCTACACTAATTTTATGACTAGGGTGGCTCTAGGCGTAGCTATTTGTACTCGCTAACGTCATATCCAAAGACACGGATGTTCAGGCTAACCTACTGTGTGTTTGCCCACTGTGCTCTGCTACCTCCCAGGACTGTGGGATATGACAGTGGCGCAGCCACTCTTACTTGAGGGCTATGATGATTAAATGATAATGCAATGTGCCTGGAAGGGAGAAAACAGCCCGTAATGGCTTGTTATTATTATTTTGCGTTCAATAAATAATAATTGGGCTTTGATTATGTGTCAAACTGTGACCAAGTGATGGGGATAAAGTAATAAATGAAGTAAACACTGCTGTTCCCCTAACACCACCCCTGGGGTGGAAGCGATGCAAGACCCAAAAGCACAAATTGACAAGCACCCTTAATGGTCAGAGTCGGTGTCCAAGGTCAGGTTATGGTGTCAGCATGTCTCACTATTGCCAGCGGATGGGCTTGGCACTAGAATTTCCTGGTCAATTCGCTTCTGGGTTTTAATTCACTAATCTTTCTGGACGACCATGCCTCTACCTTTCTCTCCTGTATGAGGGAGTCTGGTGAGATGCTGTGCAAGCTTTACGAGAAGGCCCTCTCCTGGGTGTGAGTGAGCAATGGAACAAATCAGCAGCCTGCTTTTGGGTGACCTCCCTTTCTGAGAGATGTAGACCATTTTGTAAGCAAATCTGGACCAACAAATGAGGAAGCTTCAGATATGGAGCTTCCGTAGGAAGAGAGGAAGAGGGCACTGGTCCCAGAGCCAAATAGAACAAGGTGAAATCCAGTGTGACTGCCTATGGGCTATGGGAACGGTAGTAACTACTGAACCTGCAAACCCCTTGGATTCCCCAGCTGTCAACAGGGATTGGATCACTGCCTCACAGATCTGGTTTAGAAATCAAATAAGAAAGTGTTTATGAAGAGATTAGCATAACAATGAATGTAGTGACACCTCACAGGTGATTGTTATTGGGAAGCAAACAAGAGAATTAAAGTACAGGGAATCGAAACACATCCTGTTTCTTTGCTCAAAGTCTTAGCCAGTATCTTCCCACCAGTATAGGGTAAAAGGCACTTTATAATCTATAGTCTACTATAAGGTGCAGGACAGATGGCTCAGCAATTATGAGCACTTGATGCTCTTGTAGAATACCAGTGTCAGGTTCCCAGAACCCACAGGACAGTCTGGGAACCCCAGGCCCCAGAGATTTGATGGCCCCTCTGGCCTCCATAGACACTGCATGCCATGATACATATTGGTAGGAAAACACCCTTCCATGTGCACTTTAAAACTTCACTGAACAAACAGATTGAATAGAACAACCTGTGAGGCTCTCTACAATCCACCTGCTCACTGTTGAATCTCTGTACCTGACACTCCCTTCCCATGTGAACTCCACTCTAGGAACCCCTCAGTGTGCACTGTGCAGTTAACTACAGGCTGCCTTTGAACTAGCCAGCTCTCCTGTAGAAGACAGGATGGCCCAATGATAGGAAAACTGGCTGCAGTAACAGTGCAGGGTCAAAGTACTCTGTTTGAATCCCAGTTCCGAGACTTATCTGGCTAAGGGTTTGGGGTAAGTATTATAAAAAAATATGAAATGCTTCCTCACACCTCTATACCGGAAGACAGAGGTTGAGTATCTGTGAGTTGCTTAGCTGCATAGCTGCCTAGCTGCCTAACTGCCAGGTCATTCAAGTCCTCTGTATGCTTCATACTTAATTATATCCCAAATCCAAGTAGAAAAAAAAATCATTAATAGTCCACTTCATCGATAGGGAAACGGGGGTCAACAGTAACTAAAGTAGATCTCACTTTACTTGCCTGTAGAAGTCTTTCTACTCTGTATTGTATAGCAACAGGTTCAGATTCAAAGTCACACAGACTGGAGTTCACCCATGACACGTGTTTGTGCACCATCTCTACGAGCTTTGTGCTTTGTCTTCTAAATCCATGAGCACCCTCCTGTCCTGCACTACGGAGACATATGGGTAGACGTTACCAACAGAGGAAAGTGGTCAGCTTTCCTGAGGCCTGATTTGTCTATGGTTACTTATAAACAAGTCATATAGTCTTGAAAATACCTCCTCATTGACCTAATTCCCCAAGCTGCCTCTAACGTTTAATTTTCTGATGCATCTGTACAAGAAAAAAAAAAAAAGCAAAAAAACCAAGCATGATTCCTGGTAGTGTGGCTTATTGATATTTTTCATTCCTTCTTGGAATGTATAATATCAGAAGCCAATCCAAGCACAGAGTAGGTGTGCAGGCACAAAGTAGGCCCACATGATCTCCATATCCAGGTATTTCTCCAGCCCTTACAATAATGCAGCAAAAACCATTCATGTTTCGTCTCGGTCCACAAGCATCTTGTGATCTGAAATGTTAAGATTGCCAGTGCCCAGGGAACCTCCTGAAAACTGTATCATAATCCAGAAGTCACAGTCACGGTGTCTTAACATCTACTTTAGAGTAAACACCACCTAACATTAGATTTGATTGACACCATCAATGCTTGACTATGCTACACAAACAACACTTGGTGGTGGAAGTGGCAATGGCATCAAGTTATCATTGCCTGAACCTTTCTACAGATGCCAAGAACTAATGCCAGGCACTGTCCATGGGTGTGAGAAATCAGGTGCCACTTGACAAACGAGGAAACCGAGTGCTGGTTAGCAGCACAAAACTCAGACTCGTAGAGCATTCATGGAGGACATGCTCATGTGACCATTGCTCTACCGACTGGCTTCTTCCACATCCTATACCTGGGTTCTTAAGGCCCCACAAATTATGAGATGACACAGTTTCTAAAGGCACATCCAGAAACTGGAAAGCTAAGCAGGTTCACCTCCACAGCCTTTGGAGGAAGAAATGAGAGAGTCTCTTTGTGGAGTCTCAGACTCTGGTCCCAATTCGTGCTCTTGGTGAATGACATCAGAATTTGTCCCGCTTCTTTTTGTGTTGCGGAATAGCATTCCAAGCTGACAAGCTCATTCCTTCCCATTTCTCTGACGAGCATCACCCCCATATGTGCCACATTCTCCTCCAGGAGTGTGCAGACTGTAGCCAGGGGGCCCCATGTACCCCAGGATAGGTATGACTGCTACTCAACACAGAGCACACACTTAATTAGAATAGCAGGAGGATTTTTAGCAAACTATGTTGTAACTTGATTGTGCTGTTTTTAGGCATGGACTTAATAGGTGGCAATGTCGTAACTCGGTAGCAAAATGATGGGCAAGTCTAGCTAGTTCAGTTTCTGTCCCCCTCTAAAAGAAGCATTAGGGAAAGAAGACACCCACTTTGTAACAAAGCTCTGACTCCCTAGGATTTATACTCTCTGCACCACTCTGCTCCGACACCTCTAACACTCACCAGTCCTTCATAGTGTCTAGCTTGCTGTAAATAAATGGTGTTGCTTCATAAGTGAGGGAAAAATCATTTTCTAATTCTCAATAGTGGCACAGAAGCACATTTATGGTTAATGGATGACATCAACCTATACATACAGACATTCATGCATATTTATGAACCTTGGTTTTGTAGGATTAACTCTTTTTGTATTGCCCTGAAGAAATACTGTGGGCAGCTAAATTTAAGAAGAGCTTACAAAACAGTCTATGAACACATTGCATAAGGCTTTTAAGAATCCCATGACTGAGCATGGAGTGACTACAGCCTCTGAAAGAGGGACCAGGGACAACACAAACCAGTGCCAATTCACTTCCTAGGTCCCAGTTTTTTCAGAAGCCATGCCAGAAGGGTTGAGGACAGAGGGAGTAGACTCTGGGAGGCTATGCCATGCTCTGCTGAGAGCAACAAAACTTTGGGTTGAGGAAGGTCAGGCCATCATAACATATTCTTCCGTACCCTAAACGTCCACCTAACTCCGAAAACAGAGAAAGATGTATCAGGAGGCAGCATCAACTGCAATAATCATGGCTGGCTATCTCCTGCATCTGACCATCTTTAATGTTCTGAGAACCATCAGGTCTGGTCATATACTGGACATGGTTTCTAGGGAAATGTGTAGTGGATAAACAAGCTACCTGCTCACTTGCTTGCAGCCCCAGACAGGGCCACCCGGCATCCCCCTACCCCTCTCCCTACACACCCCCATTAGGTGACAGGCTTGCCTAAGTCTCCCATCACGGAACCTTCAGCAGTCCACATTTCAGAGTCTCTTCCTGGAATCATGCCAGGTGCTCTCACTTATCCGGAATGTTGAAATGCTCTCACGACCCTCAACTCGGGCTTGGTTTTTTTCTCTCAAGTTTTTAAAAGCAAAACTCAAGGGACTTTGCCCAAAATGAATTATGCAGGAGATATGATAAGATGAGATTCCACCTGCTGCTAAGGGAGCTGCCTTAGAAGAATGTAATCAGATATTCATTTCCTGATACTAACAACCATTAAAGGGGATCGCTGATGTTTGGAACAAATACCTTAGAAAGAAAGTTTCAACATATGTATTCTAATTGAATTTCTTCCCAGGCAGAATGGAATTGACAGAATCCCATATCTGTCATGATCCGTGGGCTCTGTCACTCCTAAGTCAGCCGATCTCACAACAGTACTTTTCCAGATTCTTAATCCCCTTGTCAACCACTCCAGTTTCCAGGGAGACTCATTAGCGCTGCCAGCAAATGCCGTCTGACAGTGTCATTACAAACCACACTCTGAGCAAGCATCTGCCCTGCTCTTCTTATTCCTATCTGCTTCTTACCCATCTACCCCAGCTAGAACCCAAGAAGGAGGAGAATGTCTCTCTGCCGTACTCCCTGAACCCAGATCTCTGCCTGTTAAGGTCAGTTCAGAGTGGGGCCCCTAGTACACATTAGCTGACTATGAAACTCCTATGTGTGAAGAAACAAAATTGAGCTATTCTGAAGGAGCTTTCAGTCTCCCTATCTGGGTGGACAGGCACCCAATATATCTGTTTCAGCAGAGCAAGTGCAAGATTCCCTGGCACTAAGGGCTAGGAAAGAGGCAGGCTCAGCAACTCAGATTCCTATGTTGGTATCTTCTTCACTGATAGTGAGGAAGACTACAAGCTGACTAGTCTTCGTGTATGAAGAAAATCATGTCTTATGAGTCATCTGCCTCGGTTCCCCGCAGCAAGCCCTGTACCCTCTGCTCCCAGACCTGTGAGCGTAGCACTGTCATCAACTGTGTGATGCTGGGCACTCTGCCCATCCTTAAGCTGTGGTGCCTACAGCAGGAGTCCATTTCCTTCTCTCCTAAGATTACAGGGCCTGGAAGGAAGGGACTCACTGTTAATAGTTAATAAAATAAATCCAAAAATGGGAAAGAAAACTTTCCCATAGAAATAGGTTGAGTTTCATTCTGGTTGTTTTTACAATACGAAAAGCAAAGGGTTATAACACTCTGGGCAAATATGCTACCATTTGAACTACATCCCTCTCTCTGTGATTTAATTTTTTTAAAACTGTTGCCAAGGAAGGGGTGTTAGAGGTTCTGAAGGGCCACTAGCACTTCCTGTGTTACTCTTGGTTCTCTCTTTAATTCACAGGCCACAGGCTAGGGATTGAACTAGAACTCAGGAATATGTAGGACAACAAAGACAGAATCCTGCCTCAGAAAACACACACCCACGGAGAAAGAACCCTTGATCATCAATACAGAACACAAAGATGATGAAGTAAGACTCACTGGGATGCTTACGAGCACAAAGGGGTGTGTGTGTAGGGGGGTGTTTGTGGGTGTGGGTATGTGTGCAAACACACATGCAAATCCTTGGCCAATCCCTGATTCTGCCCCCTAGAAAGCAGAGAGGCTGAGATCCCATCTTGTTTTGAGTGTGGGAACAGTTTGGCTACTTTGTGAGACTTTTATAAGGATTTAGTATGCAGCTATAGATAAATGGCTTAATAAAGCCAAAGGCCCTTATAATGACTCGGTATACCATAGATGTTGTTATTAGAAACAGGACACGAGGACTCAAAATTAGAACTGCTCCCAACTGTTTTAGTATGATGGGCACACTCTGTTGAGTGTCAAAGTCACTGGGGTGGGAGTTAAGCATCAAGACCAAAATACCTGTGTGGCATCTGGCACTAATAAACTTTAGAAGCAGGCATGGTAGCACACTGGGTAATCCCAGCTATTAGGAGGTGGAGGCAGGAAGGTTCAGTCTCCTTAGCTACTTTGCTCCATAGCTACTTTGTGGATAGTCTGGGCTATATTAAAATCAATCAATCAATCAATCAATCAATCAATCAATCTCTGTGTGTGTGTGTGTGTGTGTGTGTGTCTATCCCTTCCTCTGTGTCTCTTTCCTTCTCTTCCTTCCTCGGTCTTTCTTTCTGTCTCTCTCTGCCTGTCTGTCTGATTACCTATCCATCTGTTCCTGTAATATCTCTCCATGCATCTGTTTCTGTCTCTCTGTCTCTCTGCCTCTCTCTCTGTCTCTCTATGTGTGTGTGTGTCTGTCTCTTCTCTGTCTCTGTCTCTCTGTCTCTCTCTGTCTCTCTGACTCTCTGTCTCTGTCTCTGTCTCTGTCTCTCTCTCTCTCTCTCTATCGCACACAAACACACACACACAAACACACACACACAGAGGCGAGGAGGGACATGCAAGTCCCAGCTTCCACAATCGCCGCCTTTCATGCACAGATCCACAGGAAGAGGAGCTGAGTTCCAGCTCTCTCGCCGCAACCATTAATTTCAGAGGAGCAGAAAGGCGGGAGGCTGTGATAACTGAACTGAGATCAGAGTGGTGACAGGAAGCCTGCTCCAGGTTATCAGACCCACCCACCTCAAGCATCCCAAGTAAACTTGAAATCTAAAGTCAGCAGAATCTGCTTGATACCCTAACTCCTCAAATCCCAAATTTTCCACTCCTGAGAAGTTCATGGAGTGTGAAATTATCCAGGTGTCTGACCAAAACCAAAGGGAAACCAAACAGCACTTGAGATCCTAGACCATCCGGAAACCAACGGTCCTCAGTGGATGTCCTGAGACAGCTTCTGCTCTGTTTCCATTGTCAAGCTCAGCACTCTGAGCACAGCTCACAGTGGCCGGTGAGAGACAAACAAATGCAACAAAAATAAATGAATGAACAAAGGAACAAATGAATAAGTGAATGAATGCAAAAAAAAAAAAGCTTGAAATCTGCAACCGTCTTTGGTCAAGAGTAAATTCCTGGAAACAGACAAATGCATCTTAGCTGTCCCAATCCCAACTTCCACCTTCCTCAAATAGCTGGGGGTGAAGGAAGCTGTTCGAGGAACTCCTTCCTGTCCGGGCTGGTATGGAGGGGCCAGCCCACAGCAGAGGAGTGATTACAGTAGCAGTGGGGAGTCCACCGGAGCCTCCAGCCTGGATTGCATTTTGCAATGCTCTGTATGGCTTTCTCAGCCTCTTGCTCCAGCAGCAGCAGTGGCAGCAGTGGCAGCAGATTTACTCTCCTAATTATGTTTGGTTCTGGTTAAATTAGTTTGCATTCCCTGAACACACACTGGCTGGGGGAGGGGCAGAAGGCAGGGGAGTGGTGGCCTGAGAAGATGCCAGGGGGTGGAAAGAATCTTGTCAGAAGATGATGCACACAGAGAAATAATGGCCTGGGCTCAGGCAGACACTGAAGAGCCATCATAGAGAAGTCTGGGTACACAGATGAGTAGGGTGCTCTTCCTAAAACTCCTATGCACTCGCTCACTCCTCTCATTTATTCATTCAACAAATATTTATCGTTTTCAAAGAATCAGATATTAAAAGAGAGGATACTACACTGAGGTCAACAATTTTCCTCCATCATTATCCTAGTTTCATTCCTGCTTTGTGACAGCTTACCCTAACAAAAAGCAACAGAGGTGGAAAATGGGTTTATTTGGCTTATAATTTCCATCCTTGCTGGGAAGTTACAAAGGCAAGAACCTGAGATAGCTGGTCACATCTCACCATTACGTACACTCAAAAAACAGAGAAATGAACGCATCCGTGCTGCCCGATTGCTTGTGCTTACCCTCAGCTAGTTTCCTTACAGAATTCAGGGCCTAGCCTAGAGAATGCTGCTGCCCACAATGGGCTGAATCTTCCTACGTCAATTAACAATGAAAACACTCCCCTACAGACACACTACAAGTCAACCTGGGACAATTCCTCATTGAAATTCTTTAGATTCTAGGTGACAGCAAGTTGATGGTTAAAACTAACCAGCACATTCACTGAATCCACATTCTTGAAGAAGAGTCAGGCTAATTTTTATTTGTGATCATAGTCTTAAGGAAAAGGAACAAAAACAAGATAACTGCATTTATCTATGCCTGACTGCACTCTGGATACCCCTAGCAGATGGATGTTCTTATATCCCCATAGTAAAGATGAATCGAGAGAGATTTTTGTGATTTGCTTGGGGAACACTGAAGCTAACATTTCATATAAAGCTGCCCCTTTACAGTCAACTTCAAATTTCTGTGGTTAGTGTCAACAACCAGAGAAAATATCCCCCAAACAGCAAACAGGATTCTTACAAAAGTTTTCAAGGTTAACACCCTATGTCCTTTGGCTAAGGTCCCCTGCAGCTTTCCAACTAAGTTTTTCCCAGTTGCTATTAGGAAGTAAAATCTGAAGATATTAATGTGGACAATGTGGCCAAAGTATGAAGAGTTGTATGATAACTGATCTCAACTGCCAGTGGTCTCTGTTAACTACCAGGCAGGTCTGTGAGGATGTCCCCATAAAGGATTAGTGTGTAGGGAAGACAGCCCCTCCCCAGAGTGGGTAGCACGTTCTAGTGGTGACTCCATATATAGAGTTGTGAGGAAAAGCTGTGCTACTGGCCTGCCTGCCTGAGCTGCTTGTTAATGAGTCTCTTCTGTTGTGCTGCCATCAGAACCCAACTGCTTCAGTTTTCTAATGTAGACTAAAGATCAGTCACTCTAAGCATTCTCCAGACTTTGAGTGTCAGACTAGCACCCCCAAGGATCCAGCCTTGTGGATTAGACAAGACTGGGTCTGTAGCCTCTCTAGCATGTAGATAGCCATTGTCTAATTATCTAGCTCCTACCCTGAAAGCCAATCTAATAAATCCCCTTTCATAGTATTTGTTTTAAATGGTCTGTTTCACTGGAGAACGCTAACACAGGGGGACAGTATGATTCAAACTCAGGTCTGCACAACCCTACAGTCTTCGGGCTGGCCCTGCGCAATGTTATGTAAAGCAGTGTGGGTAGGGCTAAGATGATCCTTGCTTGATGCCTGGGATGGAATCTACCAGAGTGGTGAAGTCCTAAGGTCACTACATGGGAAATGCAAGACCCCAGGATTCCTTGTTCTTGCAGGTAACCCAGGGTCAAGCTTCAAGCTTTTGTAGAATTAATGAGAATGAACCAACCAGACACAGAAAATGCCTTGAAACTGAAGCAATGTGCTCACTACAAAACTTTTTGATTGAGGGACCCTAGGAACAGCCACCCATAGGCAAGCTGGGACAGCACCCCATGTAGGTGACAGCTCTTGTGTACATGCATCTGGTAGTGCCCCCTTTGCATTCCATAGCATTCTTTCCATTCTGAGGCATCACTATTATGTGGGAAAGTTGAATTTCCTGGTTCTTGAAATCTATTTAAGCAAATACCTGTGATTATCAAGGGTGGGTTAGCTTTCTTTACTGAAACTCAAGCCAGCAGCTCACACCACTTTTACAGTTAAGAGCTTTTTTTTTGAATTTCAACAATAAAACCTATTCTTTGAGTTATAATGCTTTACCTGTTTTTCACATTGATAGTGAACTCAAACTTAAAATGGGGTTTGTCAAATCACGGCTTTTTCTTTTTTTTAGCAGAAGCACTGCAAATAGGACCAGCTTCTTTTGATTTATAAACATTGCAATCTTCTCTGGGCCTTAGGTTTTTTCTTTGTTTTGTTTTGTTTTTTGGCAACATCCACATAGGATCCAATTTAATTTTGAAAGATAGCTAACCATGTGATTTGCTAGAGCACCTCTCCAGTTAAAAAGGGGGTTGGGAACTCCATGCTGGGAACCCAGCACTCTGTTGAAGACTACGAGTTGACCTCTCGGGTATCATGATGTGTGTGATGGTACTTTCCTGGAACGAAGCCAGCCCTATACATTCACATGAGCACATTGCCTATGCACATGGAAATGTACCTGCTTACACAGGTACAATGTTAACTGCCCTACATTTTTATATGCAATATTGGATTCCTTAAACATGCTGGCTTTGTAGACAAATCCCCAAGTTTGAAGGAGCTGAACAACCTAATTTTGACTCTGGTCTTGTAGATCATACCATAGCACATACTCACATAATAAAGAGAGCTGCAGATTTGACAATCTGGATATTGTGAGGTCATTACAGTGGCCCTGCTGAGTCTTTATCCACTGTATTATGTGTGGTTGTGTATGCCCATGATCATGCATGTGGTGCTTATATGTAGAGGCCAGAGGACAACTTCAGGTGCCATTCCTTGAACTCTGTTGACTTGGTTTATTTTGATAGGGTTCCTTATCAGCCTTTAACTCACCTAGGTTGGATGATCAATGAGCCCCAGGAATCACCTATTTCTGTCTAGCACTGTGATTACAAGTGCATAGCAGTACATCTGGATTATTTTTACTGGGTCCTGGAGATTAGACATAGAACCTTATGCTTCTAAGGCAAACATTTTACCAACGAAGACATCTCTCGAGTTATTTTCTACTATGTCTTATCTAGCATTTACTCTATTATAGGAATACAAGCTATCTCTGGAACTAATGTTCCAGTAAAGACAGTGTGGAAACCCCTTAGATTTTGTTCAGTAAACACATCTCTGCTCTGTGCTAGATTCTACTTAAAGGGCTCTATAAAAGTTAATCACCATGACAACCCTACAAAGTAAGTAGGTAGCAATTTGTCTCCCAGCTTCTGGTTCTTCAGGATTGTGCTAACTCTATTGTTAGTTATGAGTTTTTTCCATAGAATAAATAAATAGTTGTCAGAAACAATCATCAGAAGATGGTCGATTGACATTGAGGACCTAGCTTGTGTGCTAGGCGTGATGGTGGTTTCTGGTCTAGTGACTTCTGCATGATCCACTTGTCTGTTTGTTCTCTTTGAGAACCTTCACTTTTGCTTTCGAGAGCTGCATCATTACTGCCACACAGACGATAGGCAGTGTTTTGACAACAGACCTTAAACGTGAAACACTGACCCTCTGCCCCTTTCTCCATGTTTCCCATCCTTTCCCATAATCTCTCCAAACTTAAATGTCTCTTTGAGCTTTGGGAATAATTAGGGAAATTCTTCAGGAAGGAAGAAAGAGTGTTGTGATATATTCTGTTGAGTTATTTCCTGAAGCATTTCTAGAATATTCTGCTAGGAAAAACAGGGGTTTGGAATCAAATCCAATCTTGGCTCCATCCTTGCTCTGTCAGTGAATCAGTTACTTATGTTAAATGAAATGTCTGCTCTGAAGAAAATCTTCTTCCTACATTTTTTTAGTGAATTGGGTACATTTAAAGTCCAGAAGGCAACTTAAGTGTTGTATCTAATATAGTTACTTTATAAATGTCAACCTCCTTGTTGCTCTTGCACATTTTGTCTTCCCAAGACAGTCTGATACTCTTGCTGCCATGTAACAGATAGGCCATACATGATTTAAAAGAGAAAGTCTCTGTCCACATCCTCAAGTTCAGAGAGGAGGGGATTTCTCTTATCATGCAGATTTACTGAGGAGGATCCCCATGGCAGATGCATGCTCCACTTCATCACTGCCCCTGAAGAAAGATCCTGGCTCCAACCAAACACTGCCAAGGTGGAAAATAGTCCCCCTGAGGACAGGAGGCAAAAGCTCTGGGCTAAATCACACAGCCTTTCTAAGACCCTGCCTTGCAAGAGGAATCAGGATTCCAAAGACATAGCCTTTGGGTCAGGTTTTGTAAGCAGAGGTGGGAGTTGGTGATTTTCCTTGCATAGCTCAAGTAGTTAACTTTCCAAATTCAGAGACTTTCTTCTAAAGGTGCTAACTATAACTCATAGCATCTCCACTGATAAAATCTAGGAAAAGGGAGGCCCAGGTTCAGGAGGGAACTGTGCTTCTAAAAAATAGGCAGAGAATGATGGGTAGGACACCCGATGGCATTGTTACCTTTTCACCTTCAAGTGCATGCACATGTACCAGCAGAGGTGTGTGCATTCAAATATACACATGCACATAACTTCCTACATAGAGATACACACACATAAAGAAATAAAATCTTTAGGAAACTCAAGGAATGTTTCAAAAAACTGCCCTAGCCAAGAGAACTACATAAAGATAATACGGCATCCCAGTTAGAAAGCTAGATTCCTACACACATGCACAGACACACACACACACACACACACACACACACACACACACACACCACGCAAAACCATGAAGTGATTTGAACACAGGATAGACAGTAGCTAATATTACCATGCCAACACATGGTTTAGAACTAATGTCAGAACTCTTAACAATAATGGAAACTGGGAGCAGAGTATACAGGGATTGTCTACACTCTTTGAAAGTTTTGTGGGAGCCTTAAGTGTATAATAAAGGAAGTCTGCTTTTAAGAATATTTCTTTTCCACTGGACATTTCTAATCTTTTAATATGATGAGATACATTCTGAATCTTTTCAAATTAATATGCCTAATGAACTGAAGAGCTATTCCATTCTCTTGGGCCTTGCTGTTCTCTGGAATACTTAGGAGCAGTAATAATAATGGTAGTAGCTAGTTTTAGCATTCATTAGAGTGGCTCTGGGCATCATAGTTCATAATGAGCTAGCCTGCTTGTTCATATATGACCATTATCATTTAAAAGCTATATAATCGAGGGGAAATTGTTTTATTTAAGTCTATCTTGGTTTCTTGTGCTGTAAAATGGGATCAGATAACAGCGTGTTGTGAGACCCTGGTGTGATAGATGAACTGCTCAAAGCTCATGAGTTTCATTATGCCTTCTTGAGAGTTTACATGTACACTGTATGTGCCTGTGAGCAGGTGCATGGATGTAGAAGCCAGACATCACTGTTGAGTGATCATTCTTCATTCTATTTTTGAGACAGGGTCTTTCTCTGAACCTAGAGCTGAGAGATTTGACTAGATCAGCTAACACAACACCATAGTAACAGAACCATCTCCTCAGCCAAGACTTTCAGAGGACATTCTGTAAATCCTTTGTCTATACTGTAAATATGATTAGGGAACATACTCAGAGAACAATGGGATCAGGCTATCTCAGAAGCTTAAGCTTACCGTTTTGAGTGATGGGAAGAAACAAGAGGACCACTAGAAAAGAATCCATAAAAGGGATGGGAATTCCAACAGGTAAGAGGAAGAAACTAAGAACACACACCATAGCTTCAAAATGTATCTTGGTCTACAATGCAGTTTTGCAAATGCCTTTATGGTTAGTGATTCTAATCTCCCAGGAGGTCTTGAAAAAGGGGACCACCACTGTTGTAGCCTCAAAGACCTGTCTCCCTCTCTCCACATCTCATAAGGGTGAGCACCTCACCAATCTTTCTCTGCTTAGCATTCCATGTAGAAAATAAATGGCCATCCAAAGTCCAGATTCTGCTTAAAATATGCAAAAGTCCCCGTGCTCTTTTCTTCCTCTGGCTTTGGCCTGGGAAGCAGGACTCTGTAATTTGCAGTCTGCCCAGTGACAGACATTCTTCACTGCTTAAATAACATTAAACTGAGGGGGGTTTAATTTTCATCTGTCAGCCTACTGCACAAATTAGAGAGGAAGAAAGGAAAGAAAGAAAGAAAGAAAGAAAGAAAGGAAGGAAGGAAGGGAGGAAGGGAGGGAGGGAAGAGAGACAGACAGACAGACTGACTATCCAATATGAATAATCAAATCCTCCACAGGTCTGAAGGAAGCAGAAATGGGTATCCCCCTTCTACAGGATGCCATCACATCACCAGAGAGTCAACCTGATTCCCGCAGACTCTGCTGGCTTCATGTTGCACAGGCGAGCTCAAAGTACCAGGCTGGCTTGGAGTTAATGAGGGTTGAGTTAGTCTCAAAGACCAGAAAAGTGATATCCACAGAACCTAAGCTCTTGCTGCCTCTCTCTCTCTCATTGACAAGAAGTCTCAACATGGTCAGCACCCATCTCCCATGCCTGTGGAGTAGAGTGAGCAGATAAATAGAAAGATTTTTTCCTCACTCCTTGCCTTCCTTTTTTTTCCCCCATCAGAAACTTGGTTTCCTGCTCACGAGTAACCTACGCTCCATTTTTATAGTAGACTTCATTTTACTCCCTACAGCTACAGAGAGTTGCACAATAAAGAAGGAAAATGAAATTGAAGACTCAGAGATTGGAATTTTGGGACATCCTGCATCTTCTTGAACTGACACCTTTTGGACTTTTACAATATAAAAATCGAGACAATGTGCTCAGTACTTGGGATATACCTAGGCTGTCTGGACACTTGAGATGGGCACTTGAGATGGGGAGAGATGGCTCAACAGAAGATGTGAGTTTGGTCGCCAGCACCTGCAGCAAGCAGACCAAAACAGCCTCTAAGTCCAGCTACAGGGGATCAAAGACTGTCTTCTAGCCACTCATGTGCATAGACCACATACACATAATTAAGGAAAAATCAGTTGCATTTTGTTTTGTTTTACAGTGGAGTGTCTCTCGGTGTATCAACCACACTACCAGGTAGGCACCATGCCCAGGAGTACTTGGCCAACACTAAATAAATTCAGAGAATTTTGGTGAACTTTTTGTCTTTATTTGGGCATATTTACTGTTGTTTGTTTGTTTGTTTTGTCTTATTGGCTTTTGTTTGGTTCATTTGTTTCTGGTTTTGTATTTTTGAAAAGAAAAAAATAGAAAGGACATAAAGTTGGGTATGTGTGGAGGTGAGGAAAAATAGGAAAGTCTTGGGAAGAGAAAATTTGATCAAAATATATTGTGTGGAAGAATTCTAAATTAAAAATGAATGAGAAATAAAGATAAACCTTTGCTTCCAAATTTAGGATGCTTAATTAAACTCCATTTATGGCAAATAAAAGAAACTATTTAGTAAATTTTGCTTTATGTAATGTTTGGTGCACGTATGTACTTAAGACGCCATTGGCGCTTATCTGAATGTAAAACGTGACTATGCATGCTGTTTTCTTATTGAGCTCTACCCTTACTGAATTCTGTTAGTTCTACCTATTGGAGAAATATCTTTAGTAAATTATTTGTTCTCATGGTACTACCTTCAGATATTTGGTATCTGAATAAGTTAAAGTGCAGAAAGGGGAAAGAAACAGTGGCAGAATGGGAAAATAGACTCAGACAGCCAAAGCCAAGAAAACTTTATGTTAGTGTCAAGAGACTTCCTGGAAAGGGAATCTGAGGAAGATGAGGGAATGCTCCTTCCTTTACCTCAGAGATTAGCCTTATAGCTCATTTGCAGCACTTGCTGCTCTTGCAGAGGACCCAGGTTCAGTTTTTTGAACCCACATGGTGGCTCACAAATGCCTCCAACCCCAGCTCCAAGATTTTAATGCTTCCTCCTGTATCCTCAGGCGCCACACATGTGTGTGGCACATAGACATACATAAACATGGACATACATAAAAACAACTGAAAAACAAATAGAAAAGATTCGCAGCAATGGACACATACCAGCTGTGTCAGATTGGCGCAGCTCTCCGGACAGTCAGTGTGATAGTGTAAACTTATTTTAGTGTATATAAATATGTAATTTGAATTTTCCTTGAATTGGAGTCTCACAGACTTCCTCCCCAAGTCATAGGTTAAATAAATCTTTGACTTGTGATTATTTCACATAATATAATAAATTATTTTGCCTTTACCAAAAATTATTCATTGATGGTATGTGTAATGTTTCTGGATGGGCATTGGGAAGCAGGGTCACTGGGGCATAAGAGACTGGACATTTTGGGTGGAAGAACTAGCATCCCTGGGTACCATCTCTAGTAACACACACACACACACACACACACACACACGCACAGAGAGAGAGAGAGAGAGAGAGAGAGAGAGAGAGAGAGAGAGAGGACAGGAGACAGAATTCACATTTCTGAAACACAAATCTAATCATGTCATCTGTCCTTCCCATGGACATTTGCATGTGTGTTGGATAAGGCCCAAGCCCGGCCATTTTCTAACCAAACCTCTTTAAGGACCTGCCCCAGTTTGCTCTTCTTCTCTGAGTCTGGTCTAAATGAATACTCACCCTATAGCCTCCCATAAGGTTCTTGAGCTCTGTTGTCACATAGCGTTTTTCTCCTTGTGTCACATGCCCTGCTTAAGTGCTGAAGCCTACATTTGACTGCACTTGGTGAGGGCAAGGCTTTGACATATTTCCTTGGGTATTAACTCCCAGCTCCAAAAAGATGTGACACAAAATAATATAGAGAAGTTCAATATTGCCTGAATAAATAAAACTGGACCTATATGAACCCATCTCAAATGGCAAAGGGGAGGACGATTGTTCCCAAGCTAAGAAACATAGAAAGGCGAGCACTCTCCTGAATGTACTGCCTTAAAAAAAACTCACTGAAGATAGGTCACTAAGCTTCCAACCAACCCAAGAACTGACCCAGGGTCCAAAGGTTTCCTTCTGGGAACTACACAGAGCTACTCAAAGTCATCTTCCATCATTCAGCCTATAAAGTTGAATTACAAAATTGGATCGGTCCATCTAGAACTGCACAGCGGTTCTCTGGAATATATATACAAGTTCTACATTTCAGGGCTAGAAAAAAAAAAACGTATTTTGAGCCCCACCTACTTCACCACAACCTGGAGAAAAGGCAATTGATGCTGAGAAGCTGCTGTGAGGAAAGAGGTAAGTTCAGGATCCTCCCCTAATGCTTGCCCCACCTCTAACCTCAATCCCATTTAATAGCTCCCGATGGACGTCTAGGATCCTGTGTAAGGCCTCATGATTCCCGAAAGGCAGCCCGATTTTCTGCTCTTTCTTTCCAAAGTGCTCACTGTAGAGGCTGTGGTTTCCATTTGTGAACATCATTGGCTTCAATGGTGGCACACAGGTGAATTAGTTGGATGTGTTGACGGAAAGAGGTCAGAATCTAAGCAAGCATTAGGGATGGTTCATAGCTACTTCCACTGCCCGCTCCCCCACCCCATCACCACCAAGCTCATCTCTGCAGTGAGCTCAATCCTTCCAGCCGAGAGTCCTCTTTGTGGAGAAAGTGGGCTGAAGTGTAGCGTGCAGGCTCCCTCCTTCCTGTCCTTTTCCCACAAAACCCAGCAGTGGCGAACAGACAGCATCAGGCAGAGCTGTATGCCTGCATGTCTATTGTTTGGTGCTATTTCCTGTGCCTCATGAAAATGAATGAAGCTTGCGAGCAGAATCCCAGGCAAAAAGACAGAAAAGCTTGGCTGGAGTCGGGGCATTGGTTTGATTCTTCCTGAGCGTGGTGGGATCATGAGTTGGGTGTGGCTCTAAGCGGCCTGAGGGGTGCCACAGATAAAGCTGGGGTACAGCTCGGTGAAGAGCTGTTTCCTGTTGCTGTAAAATAGTCATTTTTTCAGGAAACAAGTCAGATCTGTTTAAAGAGATATGCTCAGGTACTAGAAGGGTGCCAAAGGCAAATACAAAAATCCAGGCACTGAAGTGTATTCCAGGTTTACAAAGGGGCATACTTGGAGCCAGATGTGTGAAATAGTCACTACCATCCACTCCGCCCATCCCCCCCACCTCCACAGAGAACTGCAGGTGGCAATGTGGGTTCCATTCTCATTTGAAAATCAAAGGGACATTTGGACAGTTATGGGACTTCCCCAAAGTCTTATGACAACACATCAGCAGCGAAAGGATCAAGTCCAGATCAAATGTCAGAGCCCAAACTCATAGCAAACTGGATGCATTTGTTTGGAAATACATTGTCCAGGGTTGCATTTCTACTACCTTCTCACCCTGTGATACTCTAACCAATCAGCCCACAAACCCAAGGGAGGTTCTTCAAGACACACAGTCGGGAAGTGATCAGCAGTCTTGAGAACTGACCCTGGGACCCTCTGCCAGTAAGGCAGTAGTGTTTGACATCAAAGCTGGGTTTACGTTCCAATTATTGATGCTAGATCCTGGCCCACTAACACCAGTCTCTGTGAAGAGTCCTGCTGAGTCTTAGTTGAAGCAAAGTAGGTATCTTCATCCAGCCCTACTCACTAACCCTAGTTACCTCACCCACCATTTGCTTACAGGTTAGTGTCTTTTCAGCTTGATATCCCCTAGAATTATATACAAAGTTTTTGACTCAAATTACCCAGTTCATCAACTTCTTTGGACTCAGCTAGTTAAATACGGCAGGTGTTAATCTTAGGGGTTGCAGTACTGACTTTCTAGGATAGCTGCAATTTTTGTAAAATCTTTTAAAAAATGTTTCTTTGGGAATGGGGAGAACAAGGGTAAATGTATATTATTTAAGAAAAATGAGATGCTGTCGCAACTGATGGCTACTGGGAGGGAGAAAATCAATTTTCTTTACCCACGGATATATGGATATATGCATAGCACAGATAGGAACTGATGGATTTTAGAAAAATACAATTAAAAAGATTGGATAGCTAGGAAAGAGGGTGTGGGTCTGGGAGGAGCTGAGGGAAGGATGAATGTGACCAAAATCTATTGCGTGAAATTCTCAAAGAATTAATTACTTTGAATCAGAGGATAAAACAAAACAAGCAACCAAAACACAAAGGAAGCAGAGTTCAACTTCTCAAGAGGTATTTAACAATGGAACAGAGTCTTTTAATTTATATTAAATGGGCAGCCAGTAAGATGGCTCTGTGTGGAAAAGCACTTGCCATACAAGTGTGAGGACTTGAGTTCAAATCTCTGAACCCCACAAACAAAGCCCAAAGAGAAGAGCCAGCACCTGTAGTCCTAGTGTTGCAATGGCAAGATGGGAAGTGGAGACAGAAAGGGCTCCTAATGCCCACATACCCATGACCTAGCATATACAGTAGAAAGACAATAAATAAAGTCTGTCTCAAACAAGGTGGAAGGCCTTCTCTCTGAAAGGTTGTCTTCTGATTTCTGTGTAGCCTGTACCCTCATTTACCCAGAGGAATGTGAACACATATACAGTGCGAATTCACAGGAGAAAAAGTAAAAATTAGGCCATGATATCAATACTGAAAAAAAAATATGTTCTTCAGTGTCACGAGTAAAATAATTCCTCAACAGAGTACAGCAAGAACAAGAAAAAAATGTACAAGAGCTGGGCTGGAGGGAGCAAAGTTGGGCTACTGTTCTGTACTTTCTTTTATTACTGCTTGGCCTCGCTATCTCGGTTTTCTCATCTGTGAAATTGAAATAACAACACATCCTGACAAAAATTGAGTTTGACACTATCAAACCCAGAAAACATCTAGTGTGGTCCTTTGATTGTTGCTATGTTTTGGATATGGTGTTTCTCAAGAGTATTAGAAATCTGACTTTTTATATGTGATAAAGTGCTGTGAGGCCCCCGAAAGGGATGGCGTGGGGTGTGGCCCTTAAGTCATCAGTAGCAATAGTTTATATGGGTTCTGTAGTACTATCACGGAATTATCTTACTCTTGCTGTCGTGATATGATCTCTCTCTCTGTGTCTGTCTGTCTGTCTGTCTGTCTGTCTGTCTGTCTCTCTCATTTCTGCCATCTTCCACGGCACAGTAGGGTGCATTATACTGTGTGGACTTTTAACATTCAAAACTACAAACTAAAACAAGCTATTTTCTTATGTTCCCTACCTCAGGTAGTTAGTGTAGGTACAAAGAAGGGGCTACTGCATTTGCTGCTTGGGTATGACGCTTCTTGCAACACTATATAAATAAATAAATATCTATATATATACACATATATATATATATATATAATGTAGGATGTATGTATATGGGGCTTTTCTAAGAATTATTGTCAAAATTCCGAAAGTCAGATTCCTGAACACTGAATTGATTTTATCACTCAATTGAATATTTTTAGAAAAGGGTTTCTGATTGTGTTTTAAGATGGTTTGTTAACTGACCCATTCAAATGTGTAAATAGAGAGCACACAGAGATAAAAATTTTATACAAGGAGATTTTATGGTGTGTGTGTGTGTGTGTGTGTGTGTGTGTGTGTGTGTGTGTGTGTGTAAACATACACCTATATAGAAAGAAAGGATGGAATGAAGGCAAAAACCAAGAACAGACATTTATAAAACACCCTTCACAGAGGTAAACAAATTGGAAAATGACAAGTTAAGTGGGATTAAGTCTCTTAAGCTGGCCTATATGCAGCGCTCTTGACAAGAGTTGAGCGTGATTACTAACATGCCGCTGCTACTGTGTTTGGTTCACACAATACAAGCAGTGGTTTATCATCAATGGAGGTACATTCTCTATACAGAAAGGATGACTGTACACCAAAACTAAAAGGTCCATACATAAAACACACAAGAATGAGGTGAGGGTGAAGAGCCGGGGTGAGGAGATCTTGCCACATACTGCTTTGCAATAGGAATTACCAAGATTTGTGGTCCGGTGGTTTTCCCAGTGTTTGTGTGTGTGTTTTGGGGGGGTGCCTTTTCCTCTTAAAGACTCTAGCATTTTCTGGATTTTCTCCGTTACTGTTTGTTTCCTTTTCGTATTAATTACAAACTAGAAAACTAGACACAAGTCAGCTAAATCCACATTAAAAGAAAACGGTACAGCAGACTAACAGCCTGGGTAGTACTCTGGCTTAAGCAATGGAGTGCATACTCTCAGCACTGGAGGCTGAAGTCCAAGCAGGGCATCAGCACAGCTGATTCTCCTGTGGGCTCCCTTCCTGGTTTGCCTGCAATGTCACCTTTCCTCGGTGTACTCAATTGGCAGGGAGGAGGGGAGAAGAGATAAGGGTGAGAGGGAGTGAAAGAGAGATACCAAGACAGAGAGAACCATGTGGCCTCTTCATTTCATCCAACTGTCATTATTCCCTAACAGGCAATTACGGTTACATTCGGGCTAGGATGTAGTGGGAATTGTATTGATGGGATCCAGTCCATGAACACTGGATTCGATTCTGATATGTTTAAATACTAGTAAGATATCAACATTCATCTATATGCCAAGAATCATGTACATGGGTCCTTACCTTGGAGTCATATAATTTTTGTCCACCAGCTTTATTAAACACACACACACACACACACACACACACACACACACACACACACACACACACTGAAAACTTTATCAAATGTTTATGCACAGTCCAGCTTCTCCTGAGGAGAGGGGGTGGGTAAAGAACAATGTTCAGACTTCTGACCTTGATTTGAGTGAACTGACGTTTCAGGTCATAGAGAGAAAACTGAGATAGGAGATAGTCTGTTTGGGACATGGACTTTTGAAACTTGTGATCAATTTGATTCAAGCTGATTCAAGAGGCAATTGGGAGCCACTCTCAGTATGAAGGATGTCAGGGTAGCAATTGCTGCACAGAAAAATGATTCCTCTGGCTGTTTGTGGAAACATACAGTGGGGAAGCCATCACAGGGAACAGGAAAGGTAGTCGGTTGCCAGGCCGTTTTCTGGGGACTTTGCCAGGGAGGGAATTGTTCTGTGACTTTGCATTTGCTGGTTTGTGGTGTGAGAGTGTTTGGCCCTCACTTCTCAGGCACTCAGCCACATTTTTTTGTCTGACAAACCACCACGATGCTGTCCTGAAGTCTCACGGCCCCCAGGAAGCTGTCAGAATGGTTATTCTTGTTATCATTACATTTACCAAACCCATACTCTGTGATCAGTTTCATAGGGAGACGGCTCATGAAATTGCCAAGTGCGCTGAAAGCGGTGCTCTCTTCATTTCACGGGACTCAACAGGATGTCACAGGGAAGAAACGTAACTTTCCCAATATCTCTTAGGTACCAGTTGACTTAAAGGTGACTTCAACCCACCTCTGTTTTGTTCTGGTTCCTGATTACTCTACATACGGTCTCTACTGTCCCTCCCTTCCCTAGGCTCATCAGAGCAAGGCACTAAAGCACCTCTGAGAGCCTTGCAATGACCTGTTCACTTGTCCCTCCCTCTCCTTGAGGACAATGATCAGGGTGCCTTCTTCTTTATGCTCCTCATGTGCCCAACTCAGAAGAACATGAAGAGGCAAATAAATGCCCTTTGGGCTGCACCGAGTTCTAGACAGCATGAAGAGCTAGCTGGACCTGGAAAGTGAGGCAGCCCTGTTCTTTAATGGGCAGCCAGTGGCAGATACACTGCCTTGGTGTTCTTGTCTCCACATATTGTCAGTCCTCCAAATCTGTGAGTTCTTCATGCCGGAATTCTATCCGCCATGGTTCAAAAATATTTGGGAAAAAGTGCATCTGCATTCAACATGTCCAGATGTATTTTATGCAGCTGTTAAACAATACTGTATACAAAATCTTCAGAGTATACTCACTCTTTTAAGTATTTTTGGTAATCTAGAGGTACATGCAGAAGATATGAGTAGGTTCTATGCAAATACTATGAAATGGAATATACAAGGGATGTTGGCATACTCTCATTCTGGCACCTAGGGGAAGGACATAGAACCAATCACTTGCTGGGAAAACTCCTTCTGTGGGAGGTCATTAGGACTCTGAATCAAGACCTTGCAAATCTTGAATCTTTACCTTCAATCCTCAATGCCAGGGACACCTTGAAAACTCTTGCATAAACTTTGGAAGTGTTAGGTATGGCAAGAGTCTTGCACTGAGCTTGGTAGCCTGGACTCTGCAGACAGACAGGCTGGGTTGCCTTTCAAGTGCCTCCTTGTGTTTTCAACTGTGCTGCTAAGCAAAGACTACTTCCCCTCCCCTCCCACTCATATTCTCATCTGTAGTCGTGTCAATCACAGGACCTCTCTTGTGGCATTTCAGTGCATGCTCACTAAAAGAAAAAAAAAGTGTTTAGTAAAATACTGTGGAGAAGTCAGCTAAGGGTACTTTTCTTCTTTGCATGACTGAAGATCGAAATTTACTAGTATTTTTGTATTTCCGATATGCTTGCTAGCAAAAGCCATGGATAGAACATTTACAGTATTATTTTAGGTCCTGGATCAAATCCATCTGGGGACTAGATTGACAAGTCCTTCTGACTTGTGGTTGTAGCTCCATTTTTTTAAGTCCCTAGTCCTGAAATATAAGCTTAACATATGTGTATAATTTCCTTACCCCATCAAAAGAACGGGCTGTAAATCCCTGCCTTGTGTATTTTGCAAGGTTAAAGCAAATGTGATCTCTCACTGAAAAATGTAAACAGTTATGGTGTTATAATTATCATTATTATAGCCACACATAGAATATTTTAAGAGCCATATGGCTTTAATTAATCATGGATAATAACTGAAGTCATCTTTCTAACCAGGAGTAATGTTAGGTGCTAAAAATAGCCAAAAGACCAGGCTAGAGCACAATGAGTAAAGCTTGGCTCTGTGTGTCCTGTAGAGCCACCCCTAGCTTGGGGCCAGGATGTCAGCCTTCACTCTTTCTTTGCTCTGCACCTCCCTTTCTTCTTACTTCGGTGGCAGCCTTGCTGGCATACATTTCCCTGAGGAACAGTAGCTATTGGCAATTCAGGAATGATTATGGGTTGCTTACAGCTAATGAACTACTTCATTTGCTACACCACAGAAAACTCCGACCAGGTTTTATTGTGCTTCTCCGGGCCAAGTGAGCTGGGGAAAGAATAAGCTGCTGTCACCCCCAACACTGAATAGTCTGTAATTCTTGTGTGTGGGGGACTGAAGTGGCTAAGGGATCTGGCACCACCATCAGCTTTCTTTTCCCTGTGGCCCGTTTTGATTTGCTTGTTTTCTCCCTGATATTTGCCTGTCTGTCACGCATGGTGCAGAAGAAACTGCCGAATACTCCTAAAAGCTAAATCCTGGGAGTAAAAGTGGTGACTCCTTTGAGGTCTAATATTTTTTTTTCCATGTAGGTCTCCTAAGACCATCTCTATATCAGCTTTTTACATTACTATTCATAAGACTAGCAAAAACAGTTATGAAGTAGCAACAAAAATAATTTTATTATTAGAAGTCACAACAACAGGAGGAACTATATTACAGGGTCGCAGCATTAGAGGACAGAGATCCACTGGCCTAGAGACTGTATGGAAAATGCACATCCTGACAAGGAGGATCTTTTCTGTCTGAATTTAAATATTTAAATTTACATACAAAAGATGAAGTTAGTCTGTTTACAAAGTACTTTGCTCTCTCCGTCTGTGTCAGAGGAGTCTGAGGAAAAACACATTCCTACACACACACACACACACACACACACACACACACGCGCGTGCGCGCGCACACACAAATACAACACATACACACAGAGAGACACTCACAAAGGAAAAAATATATGCTTAGACAATCAATGTGCTGCACCGAATCATAAAAAAGTCATCAAAAAGAAAGGAAGAAAATAGAAAGAGAAAATTAGGAAGCTCAACAAGCTACAGTTGGAGGCATTTCTTGTTTAAGAAAACTCCATAATCTTTAATTACAGGAAAATGCCAGCCACAATTCCTCTTGTCTCTGCATTTCAAATGTGACTCTAGACTGCACCACCCAAGAGAGTGATAGATACAATTTTATTGGTTTCAGCAGAACACAGACGTGGCTGTTGAGCAAAGGCCTCTGTAAGAGTTTGAGGAAAGGAGGCTGGCAAAGAAACCTGGAAATGAATGTAGCCATGAGCAGATTTTATTAAGGACCCACGAAGCCTGGAGCACCTATTTTAATTCTAAGAGAAGGTGCAATGGTTATAAATCCTTTTATCTTCCATCATCCCTAAAGACTTCTTCACTGCTATGGAAACAGGTGTTGTGGGAGGAATGAAAGATATAGATTTAGCAATATTTACACTAAAAGTGGGCGTTTGTGAAGTCCAGAGAAACAAAGATTTTCAACATAGCATGGCTTACCATGGAGTGTTTGTGGCAAAGGAGAAAACCTGGAAACATTCTGTAAAACCTGGACGCATTCTGGTGGTCTGGGACATGGGGACTGAAACTCAGCACTGGCTACTCTATGCCCCACAACTACATGAGCTTTCATATTTGCACTCCAGAGACCTGGTGCTACAGCCTGCAGCAAGTCCTAATGGTGTGTAGGCCAGTTGTCTGCTCTCTGGTGGAAAACTGTTCCTCATAGCAAAAGAGAATTGCCACTTGCATAAGACTAGACTGTCCACCTAAAGAAATGGTGTTGAAAATGATCTTGATTTTTAAGGTCCTGGACCATATTGCCATCAGAAGAACAGAGGCCTACAAGATACGTGGATATGGGTTTCAAGTGCGGTTTCCACACAAATAGTCTCCCTCCTTCTCTTCTTTGTTCCCTCGATTCTTCCTCAAGCTGAAAGTCTAGGATCACCAAGACCTTAGACCACAGCAGAGCGACAAATCAGAGGAGCCGGAATCATCCCGTGGAAGAAAATGACCCAGTGTTCAGGAACTAATGGACTGACCTGACCTCACATGGCAGATATGGTCCCTCATGGATCATGGTGTTACAACAACACATGAGTTTTGTAGATGAATGTAGCCAAACAAAAGTAAAAAGCCTAGGAAATTTGACGCACGCACGCACGCACGCACGCACGCACGCACGCATGCACAGAAGCTCCACTTCGCAGCAGGTCCGGAATGCTGACCTGGAAAGAGGCAGGAAATTTTCTCAGAGGCAAAGATAATAGAAAACAGAGCAGGCACAGGTGGGTCACTTGGCTTCAGTGTTTCACTTCCCTTAAGTGTTTGCCGTTGTCCTCCACTTCAGTGTGTGGATCTTTTCCCTCCTCCAGGATTTGCACGGATTCTTTGAACAAATCACTTTAATCAGGGTCACAGCTATCAGGCTCAGTGGCTGCATGTCTTGTTCCTAAGCCATGTTGGTTCTTGGCTTTGCAAAATGATCTTAAACCCCTGATGGCCTGTACCCCCCGAACAAATAAATAAATAAATAAAAGACTACATGGGAAAGGCTGATAAACTGTCATTGATTTTCACAGATCAGCCTTGTCAAAAGGATTTACTGATGTGTCGATGCACGTTGTCCAGAGGATCATAGCGCGATGGCTTGAAGGATTTATAAGAAATCAACAGGCTTTAATACACTTGGTGGTAAATAACTAACAAGTACTGCCCGTATTGATTCTTGTCGTGTGGTCAATGCAATCTTTAGCCCACTAATTGTCAGTATTGACAAACAGTTCATGATCTAAATGAGCTGCTGGACATCCACTCAGCGTGGAGCATTGGCAGGGGGTGTTCTGCCTACTATTCTCAGTCCACAGCTTATGGGACAGCCTCATAGGAAAAATGCAGAGAGGACCCTGGAGTAATTAATTCTTCTTTGCTGTCTAGTGTTGTCACAATGAAAGGAGAGGGCACTGTGCAAGCCGAGCACCTAGTCCCATGGCACACTCCCAGCAGTCTCCTCCAGTGACGCTGATTACAAATGTCTCTTCCTAAAGAGACCTCCCAAGTCACAGCATCCCAGGGGGGTTGCTGCCACCTAAGCTCCTCTCAACTGTACACATGAGACTTAAAATTGGGTAGGCGCTAAGTTGACTGGTTATGTATTATGTTTGACAAGATGAAAAACACAGACATCATTGAAGAGCTTAGCAGTGGAGGCTTTGCCTAGCATGAGAGAGGCTCCAGGCTTGATCCTCAGCACAGGAAAGGAGAGAAGGAGAGGAGACAGAAAGAGAAGAGAAAAGAGGGGGGAAGAGGCAGAGCTCTGCATGGTCTTTAAGAATGCTACAACAGGATGTCCAAGCAGTACATAAGCACTACCCTACCCAAACAAGAATTGAATGGAGGCTCAAGTTTCAGTCCCGTCACTTTCGGCTGGGAGAGCCTACCCTGACCCTCCCTATCAATCCGCTCTTAGTACTAAAGTAATCCATTACGGCAAGGTTAGGGGAAAGGATTTAGTGAATTCACCATGGCGCTTGCATTTGTTACATGAAAGGCACAATCATGTAGAAATTGTGAGTTCATTTTTTCCCCGTCAGTCTGCAAACATTAGCTGAACAGTAACCAGGAGTCAAGTGTGGTCCGTGACTATGTTTCATGGTTGATCCATATCCAACCACCAAGCAAAGTCCTCCACCACAGCTGTCCCTTTAATAGTTTTGAAAAGATTGATTGAGGTTCTCTCTGCCCAATGGAACACCCTTTCGATCAATCTACTATCGTGTTTTAATAGCACATCCAAATAATGTTATTGGCTATTCTATTAGTCCCAATGGAGAACTCATTAAATCTGAAATAAATCTTTAGATAAAGGATTTGTGCTAGAGCAGGGGTTTTACAGTGGTCATTCAAACTCTTATCACCTGGAATTGTGTCACATTTGGCTTCCCTCTATTCTTGCATAAATGTATACTGTTTGTCCTACTAAGCATTGTAGTTGAATTTAGCAGGCTAACTGTGAATTCTTATCACAGTAGGGACATAGCAACCTGTTACCCGTGTCTAATGTTTCTATAAAACCTTCTGCTCTCAGCTGGGGAGGAGAACTATAAAAATCAATATCTTAGTGTGGGGAATAAAGGCAGAACATGTGTGTGTTCACTTATCTTTGAAAACATCTTAAACTTGGAGGCCACGCTGTAGAAACACAGAGACAGTCTCAGTCTTTTAGTTAATAAAACTGGGAGAGGTTCTTCACGGGCTCCTGAAAACAACTCTAAATGTTTAGGACTTTTCTCCAGAGGCTCTAGGCCTGCTCCACCACTTCATCTCCACCTTGCTAACAGGGATCTGTGGAGTATCTCACGTTGCCTTACACTCTGTCTTCTGGATGAAGGCTTCCAGTCCCACCTCTTATAACTTCTCACCATCTTGTCTGATAATTGAGATTTAGCACATTGACATTAGTAAAGCACCTAGCCTGGGCGTCTGGAGACTGTGACTGACACTCCATTGTCAGTGATGTGGCTTCTCTTGGAAGTGACATTCTGTCTGATCTTACAAATGCCTCCAATGTTCAATTATCACCAGGCATTTGGGTGAGTGACAAGATATCAAGGGGAAATTCTTCCCAGATCACTTTCCTCTCCTTTCCTTTCTCTCTTAACATAGGGAAGACTGCATTGTCTGTACCATGGGAGTGCTAACATTTTAACACAGGATTGCTTGGTTTGTTCCCCTAAATCCCATCAGAGATTTTACCTATTCAGGGATCACTTCTCTTCTTTGAAACAGTGTTTAATCACTTTGGAGGTGGTGGTGCATAGTCATGCCTGTATGTGCATACTGAGGCTGGAAGAACACATTGTGTGCTTTACAGGAGTTAGCTGACCAGCTTTATTTTTGTCTTTAAACATAGTATCTTACTAGAACATGGTACTCACTGATTCGGGTAGGCTGACTGGCTAGTAAGCTCTACAGATCCTCTGGCTTCTACCTAGTACTGGGTTTACAAGCATATGCTGCCAGATCTAGGCTTTATATGGGTGCTGGGGTTTGAACTCAGGGCCTCATACTTATATAGCAGGTACCAACTGAACTTTCTCTCCAGCTCAAGCATTTATTCTCTTGTAGACCTAATTTACTAATCTTCAGGGGGAAGACAAGAGTTTATACTTGACATTGGAATCAATGAGTGTGATAGGTAATTAGATAAAAGTAAATACAAATACTGGTTAAATAGATTGCCATTTCAATTAAAGGAGTAACAATCGTTCTGAAGACTAGCTTAAGAAAGTAAGTTTATTACAAGCTAGGCTTGGAAGAGTAATTAAAGAGAACAAGAGGATAAAAATAGTATATCCCATTATTATGAAAATGTTGTACTGTAATTGTATTTACCAGAAGCTTTCTTTCAAATATTGTGCCAACATTTCTTCATTAATCTTAATAATTTTGCAAGAAAGCAAAGGAGCAAAAAAAAAAAAAGTGTTTCAATATTAATGGTTCCTCTTAAGGAAAAGTCTGCCTCCAAGGTTCAACGTGCACTCCAGTGGTAAACTGGTCTGGGTTCACTGTTTAAAAAGAAATACAATGCATGGTCTTAAGATTTTCAATGTATATATTAAGAACTTTGTATGATAAGAAATGTTTGTCTTTGATTCTCAATAAAAATCAAAGTTATAAAAGAAAACACATTGTCAGTGGGGTATAGAACATGAAAAATTTTGTTAATGACAGGTATATCTGATGCACTGGTTTGTCTCAGTTAACTTATATGTATGATAGAAATAAGCATAGCAATTAAGGTGTGGGGCTACTGTGAGGATTAAATCAGTCAGACTTAGATGAGAGCCCAGTGCACAGAGAACACTCAATAAATATGGGATGATATGAGTCTCAGGATGATGATGGTTTCCATCAAGATACATAATGATGGGAGAAAGAGCCTTCCCATTTACTGTAGCATCAAGCTCAAAAGGAAGAGGAGCCTTGCAAATGTGAGTACCTGCACAGAGGTACCCACTACCTACGAAATACCACTCTGAGCATATCATGCATAGACCACTCTACATTTATCCATAACATTTTTATTTCCAAATATGTGTGTTACTGTCAATAAGCTTTCCAACCTGCAGGTGAAGCCTAGAACTTAGTTAGCAAAGCCATTGAGATGGTTCAGCAGCTATAGGCATTTATTGCCACGCCGGACGACCTGAGTTGAATACCTGGAGCCCACACAGCCGGAGACACCAGACTCTGCAAGCTGTAATCTGAACTTGACAAGTATCCTGTAAACACACACACACACACACACACACACACACACACACACACACACACACACACTCTACATAAATACTTGCATACATGTAAAAACATGAGGTTGTCAAGTTGAGTAATTGAGAGACTAATGGCATACCTAAGATCACCAGCAAGTTACATACCAAAAAAAATTCAATTTCTTTCTATTTACAATGGATTTCTGTGTAATTTTTTTTTGGGTGTTGGGGCTTGGGCTATTTATTCTATTCTACTGAAAATGCACAGGGATTTTATCTTCCCAATAACACTTTGGTTTCTTTTGGTTTCTCTTCAGAAATATTACCTGCTCTATAGAACATGCCAGGTGGGTCCACAAAGCCACTTGTAGAAAACAGACACCTGTAGGCTTTTTCTTCTTGCTCATTTATTGTGCCACATTCTCTGTATTTTTCTACATTACGTGGTCTTCATTGGTACACAACCTAAACACCAAGAGGACTCAGACAGTAGAACTCTTTATCTATTAACTTTGAGTCTTAACTAGAAAGAATCAACTCAGAAGGAAGAATGGTTTACCTACATGTGTTTGCATTCAAATAAGACCAGGTGGTCACTTCTGCAGCTCCCACCTTTCCCTCCCTCCCACATCCCTCCTGTCTGAGTCTTCAGCCTCTCTGCCTGTTCTCCCAGAAAGCCCTGTAGCAACTCATTGGCTTGCTTTACTTGCATTCCTTTCTGCCCTGCAGAAGCACAAGCTGAGGCAGCGCTGCTGGGATCCCTTCCTTGCTTTGCAATATAATCAAAGCTAAAAACAAAGCAAAAACAGTAGATTTTTTTAAAAAAAGACATAATAAAGTGCTACTACCCAGAGTCCAGGCAGTATGATGAACATCAAACGAAAAATGGTCACTCTCAGGTCCTAACATTGAGCACAATTGCCACCCATTGCACAGACTCGCAGACTCTAATGCTAGGATAAAAATCTAAGGCTTTATCTGAAAGCAGAATCAAATTAATTTGAAGGACTGACATTCAGTTAATGGAAGATAACTTAAAGGAACATCACCTATATATTTAAATATGTTATTCAGCCTCCATTCATACCATCCCTGACAATTCTCACAGAGCAGGAGAGCATGGACTTTAATAAGCACTTGCAGTTTTGCAGAACACAATAGTATTTTTACTGGAGTCATTAGGCTTATTATCACAATAGCTGCGTAAAATCCAACCGGGTTTAGAAGAGGATATTCTAGTTAAGAAATAGACTATGGAGCGACTCAGTCCTTCACTTGAGAATGCAAACCCTCTTCAGCACAGCCTCTGTGACATTAACATGGGATGAAGAAGTAAGGAGGGGGCAGGGCACAGGGGAGATTCAGTGACTTCTCACTCTGCCTCATACAATTCAGAAAAAGTCAGCGGAGTACTATGAGGTCTTATAGGAGCTAGATAGAATACATTCAAAGCATTTCTAAGGATATCTGGTCTTTATAGCAATCCAATACCTTTTCTAATGGAACAGCCATTTTTCCCCCAATGTTCTGTTTTGTAAAATTCTCTTATAACTGGGCTTTATACAATAGCAAGTCTCTGCGTTTTCTCATTGTTCTCTTCTTGCCTATGTAACTCACTCTGCAAGAATTAAACCAGGATCACCAGAGTGGGAATGAACCCATTTCAGAAGCCCTCAATATTGAATCCCAGTTTCCTATCTCCTAGGTCCCTCACTTTTCACTTACAGTATGATAATACTGTGATTATCAATTGGCATTATTATTTGATAGATGATTATTGTCACAGCTGGGTAAAAATATTCTTAGAAAAACCATGAGCAGGTAGCAATTGCTGTGTACTATCTACCTTGAGTGAAAATAAAAGAATAAAGTTATTAAAATCTTATCATGTCCTTTATGCAAATGCCTGCACCATGTAGAGATAACAATAATATTAATACTACACACACACACACTTCAAATATCAACTCATTTTTCCCAAGTTCAGAGATGCCTTCAACATGGGTCACTTTTCTTTTGTTATAGCATGATATTTAGCTCTCTCTCACTAGGAGGTTCCGTTTTTGACTTTCATAACAAGACAGCACAACCAAACATGGCTTTCGAATACACAAAATATGGAGCTGGGTAGATGGATCAGACGTTACAAACACTTACTGCTTTTCAACAGAACAACAGCTTGGTTCCTAATGTCCCTGTTTGATGATTTACAACCACCTATAACTTCTCGACAGGTCTGATGCCTTGAGCATGCACATGCACATACATACATCCAATAAGAAATAAAACAAATCTTTAAATATATGCCTAATATATCTAGACTTGGTGGGGTGTTCTTGCATGTGGAGTCTCAACATTCTTTTACTACCTTGCACTTCTTTCATTGTTCACACTATTATTGTTATATACAGTATGCCTAGTGTATTTTTTTTTTTTTTTTTTTTTTTTTTTTTTTTTTTTTTTTTTTTTTGGTTCTTTTTTTTTTTTTTTTTCGGAGCTGGGGACCGAACCCAGGGCCTTGCGCTTCCTAGGTAAGCGCTCTACCACTGAGCTAAATCCCCAGCCCCTAATTTTTTTAAAAAGCCAAAGTACTTCAGTTGTATAAAATCTATACTTTCATGTCTGTCAATTCTTTTACCTAGAGTCTCTATGAGTTTTTTTTCCAGTGAGTATTGCCAACAAGACTCTGTGATGCACTTAAAGAGAAACAAGCCTATTCGTCTAGCGAGCAGGTCCCCATTTTTGAGCATGTAACAATCTCTCAGTAAATATTGGTCCAGATGAAAAGGTTAAAATGATTGTTTATAGTGAGGGAGGACTGGCATGCTCGTCGCTCTGATCTAAATCTTAAACTTGACTGCGTTCAATCTTATGATTTCATTTCCTTCCTGGTTCTCCTCCCCACTCTCCTCTGATAGAGAGATGTAATCCTTGTTGTCCCCTGTCTTTATATGATTTAAAGCGAGAGAAATGATTAATGTGCTACTCAACCTCCTGCCTGTATCACTAATCACGGTGTTAAAGGAGAGTGGACTTGCTACTAAATGCCACTCCAGCAAATGTCATGTCTCTCTGTCCTTGTTTGTGATTCTTTATGTCTTTTAGGACCCATGGCAACATTCCAATTCAAGTTAACTTTGCAAGGCAGATTGGAGGAGACCAGAAAATGAGAAAATGCAAGGTGCAGCTCTATTCTCAGTCTTAGTCCTTGAAGTTATAATTTATGACCATATATATGTGTGTGTGTGTGTGTGTGTGTATATATATATATATATATATATATATATAATTTCTTTACTGTGGAATTGCATCCCAGAGCTCCTTTTGTACACAAATTTCCCCCTCTAAGTAGGGTTCGCATGCCTGCACTGAGGTAATGGTTATTATCATCTCCTTTACCTTTTAGTCAAGGAACCACGAAGGGATTAAGCAACTAGCCTAAGGAATCAACTGAAGTGGTTTGCATCTAGAGTTTCTACATTGCCTCTAGGTTATCTGCTTACATGAACTGTGTGTAGCAATTAAGGCGTTCTGACTATCTGCCCTTGCATTTTAAAACTACCTCAAAATACTTCATCATAAACGACAGCCTTGCTCTGTGACTGTGTGTCAGTGGCTTGGCTGAAGAAGCTTCTCCTCCACAAAGCATGGCAGTGTTTAGCAGACCAGACCACCCTGGAGTTTCCAGACTTATCACCTCTTGTGGGGAGCAGCTGGAAGGCTGGGCTCCTCTCTCTGTCTGCAGAGTCCTGGGGCCTCTGCACAGGTCATTGTAATAGGGACCAAGGTCAGACCTGCCATTGATACTGTCATTTTTCAGAACCTTCATGATCCATTCAGGGATGGGCCGGCAGAACACAGAGAGTGGAGGCAGACCTCACTCTAAGTGGGAAAACTGCTCATAATCTGTGCTCATCTCTGCCACATCACCTACTGCAGAGAAAGGCAGCTCTCAGAAGTACAGCTGAGCCACAGCATAGGGTCACATTTTTCTTTTGTCTTGATTTTCATACATGTATGTACTTACTCGGGCACGGTGGGGGTGTCTCTTGCGTGTGTGTGTGTGTGTGTGTGTGTGTGTGTGTGTGCATGAGTGTGCACGAGTGCATGTGCACGTGCAGGAGTTGGAGCCCCGTGGATCCAGTGTAGAAGGCAAACTATTTGCAGGACTTTATTTCCTTCCACTACGTGGGTTCCAGAGACCGAACTCTGGCTTGGAGGCAAGGGCTTGAACTTGCTAAGCCATCTTGCTGGTACCAAGTAGTCTAATGTTTTTGGTCTGGCTTTTGCAGGTTTATTGTTGTTATTGAAATTAACATTGTTGTTGCTATTCCTTTAGAAATTAAAGTAGAAGGGCTAAAGCAGTGGCTCTCAACCTTCCTGATGCTGCAACCCTTTAATACAGTCCCTCACATCGTGGTGCCCCCCAAGAATGATATTATTTCGCTGCTACTTCACAACAGTAATTTTGCTACTGTTATGAATTGTAATGTAAATATCTGATATGCAGAATATTTGACATGTGATCCCACAAAGGAGTCACAAACCATAGTTTGAGAACCACTGGGCTAGAGGGTCAGCTCAGTGTTCAGTAACACTGACTGCTTTCTCACAGAGGATTCAGGGTTGGTTCCCAGCAGTCGCATGATGGCACCCAACCACCCTTAACTCCAGTTCCAAGGGACCTGATGTTGAGAGTGCCACCTTTGTATGCATGTGATACATATAAACTCATGCAGGCAAAAACCAAAAAACATATGCAGACATAAAAAATAATAAATTAATTAAAAACAAAATTTAAAGGAAAAGTAAGGCAGAAGAACTACAGTCTCTAATTCGGTGGGGGCATTTTGACCCTGTCTCAAGAAGGAGTTCACAGGGCTAGGACATGGTCACCATGTCAAGGAAGGAAGCTCCACAGACAATAAAAGAGCCAAGGCTAAGCTGGGCGAGGGAACTTTCCACAGGAGGAACTGAGCTCAATCCCTAGAGCTCAGTTATATTATCCCTTGGATAATATAATTTTGTTTTTTCACTTGGCTAAACTCAGGTTTCTACTTCTGATTTTATAGAGCATAGATCAGGCAGAGGTGACACTAAGCTAATCAGCATATGTAATTTCAAGACAGTTACTACCTTGTCATCAGCTGCCAGTGACTCATGGTTAATTTGGCATACCATGATGACCACAGTGGTGCGGTAAAGAAACATCTAAAGAAGAGGACTGGGAATGGAGACCTGATTGACAGGAAGGAGTCAGCCCTAGGCCAAACTTCCTGTGTCTGGATCTTTGATTCCTGCTTTGCAACTGAGGTCATACTAGTGTTCCTCAAATTGTGTCTAAAAAATCAATTTACAAAGACATGATTGACAGTTTTTAAACACAGCAGTATAAGCTAGTAGGTGAATAAGGGGCGCACTTTCTCTGACTCCTTCATCTCGGAGGTGGTCTCAGTGCATTTGCATGTGCACATGCATGTGTGCCTGTACAAGGAATATTATAGGTTGAGTATTATCACAGCGTTATAGAAGAAAGTCAAAGGGGGAGGTGATTTTATATTTTTCCCAGGCTAAAGAGATGTGGTTGATAGAAAGGGCGTGACTTCTGCCTCAACTTTATATAAAACAGTGCTTTGAGCATGACCCTGAAGAAGAGGACTATTTCTTACATTGTATCAGGCATAATTATCTGCTCATGGGAAACATTTGATACTTTCAGATAAATTTGGTTAAATGAAACCTTCCTTGACCCTCAACTTCCTGCCTTCAGGGGAAAAGAATCTGCCAGAAACTGTCCCCATAACTCAGTTCAGACATTCTGTACTCATTTCAAGGAGTATTTTTTTTAAATGAAATTTGACTGCCTTAAAAGCATTATGACTGTTCTTCCAATTTGGTGTGTAACATGAACAATTCATACTTTATTAAATGTAATGATGTCTAGAAATTAAGCGTCAAGAGCATATCTTTAATGTGAGCAGGATTCTATCAACGAGAAATGAATGCAGAGGACACATTTGAGAAAGTAAAGGCGTGATTTAGAGACATAATATCAAATTTGGGAACTAATCAAATGTGGTGAGGGAACCTGATGCTTCCTTTACAGTGGGAAAACCAAGCATTTGGAAGTACTGAGTTCACATGACTTGTAGATGAACTTGTTTCTCTGATCCTACAGAGTCTGATGTAGCTCTAGGATTGGGGCTTTCCCCAATTTTCCCAATTTTCAATCTCTGGAGGAGAGACATAGCTACAGACACACACACACACACACACACACACACACACACACACACACACACACACACACGTTTGTGTGGTTGACTGAATGTGTGGTGAGGAACATATATGTTCACATATATGTATGAATGTGTATATGTATATACACTCAGGCAACAGAAAGAATTTCTCCCCACTTCCTCCCTACCAGCTGAAACACCTAAGTCTCATGCAGGTCAGGCTGGTGTCAACTCCCTATATAGCTACATACAGCTGAGACTGAGTCTAGAGTTCGGGTGATCTGGACCCCACCTCCCACATGATGAGATTACAGGCTGTGCATTGTGCCCAGCTTTAGGCATTGCTGGAGATAGAACCCAGACACTAGCAAGCATTTTATTAAGTAAGCTACATCCTCAGCCCCAAGAAGATATATATCTTCATCCTCTAAATGCAAAGGTCCCTTACATTAAAAAGAAATTATTTTCCTAAATGTTTAGAAAGTAGTACTTAAATAAATAAGATAGAAAGAATAAAATTCAAAAATGAAGGTTTTGGCAAAGTATATTACTTTCTCAAAATCTTAGAAATGAAAGAACCACGCATTATCTTGTGTTTAATAAGGTTTTCTCATTGCAATTTTTGCACAGCCATGGAGGCCCCTTATCATTTTAAAACCATGTTTCAGAAGGCCAGGAATTAAGACACAAGTCTGCTCTCCCAGTACTGTGAAGATGGACACCAATTCACAGCCATTCATCTTTGGCTTCAGATAGACTTCAAGGGTAACCTGGGCCATACGAGGCCTGAAGAAAAGGACCCTGAAAAAAGGTCTATTTATTATATTGTGTCAGGCATAATTACTGGCCATAAGACACCATTTCTAAATCTAAAATAATAGTGATGGTAATGAATAAAACTCTCTCTCTCTCTCTCTCTCTCTCTCTCTCTCTCTCTCTCTGTGGGGGGGGATATGTGTGGGGGGTATGGTTGCTAGGAGATGAATTGAGGGTCTCACAAGTTAAACAAATGTCCTACCACTGAGCTGTGTCCCACCCCTAAAACAAAAACAAAAACAAGTTTTACTAATTCATTCATTCAAAACTATTTCTGGGGTAGACACTAATGGAGGCAGCAGTGAACGAGTCGAGGTTTCCTGGACTTTGCAGTTTCGTTAGAGAGGAAGAAGGACAAGAAAACAAACAAAGAAATGAGCCCACTGTGCATTGTGATAAGTACCACGAAGGGGAAAAAACAGTCTGGGGTGACTTCAGTGGCACGGGTCAAGGGAACCTCTGAGGAAGTGACATTTGAGCCGAGAACTGAATGGCAGGAAGGAGTCAGCCTGCGCAAACCTGCAGGCTGAGCTTTTCTGCAGGGAACCTGGAGGGCAGAGACCTCCAGAGGAAACAGGCTGGCGTATTCTGCAGCAGCTGTGGGAAGACACGGAATGTGGACTTTCACATCCCTGGCATCCCCGCCTTGTGAATTATGCTGCATTTAACAGCTTGGCCCTCATCCTTCTGATCCTATGCCATTGGGTTTTAAATTATAAGGAAAATGAGAAAGAGAATTGGAACAAATATATGTGCATATTTCTGAATGGTGTGAACCCAGGTTTATGGATACTTGCTGCCTTTTTTCCCCTGGTGTGTGTATATAGTGTATGTGTGTGCAGGTGTGCGTGCGGTGGAGACCACAAGTCTCTCTGAGACATCTTTCCCGATTAATCCCACCTTATCGTTTTGAAATGAACCTATCTCTTGCTGATTGGCTAGACTGACTTTGCAGCTCTCACTGATTAGCCAAACTGGCTTGCCAGCAAGTACTGGGACCCTCCTGTCACCCCCAAATTCTAGAGTTATAATGTACAACTGTTTCCTACTTTCACTCCATGAGTCTTCAGGATATAAACTCGGATTCTCATTCTTGTCTAACAGGTACTTACTTCACTTACTATCTCTCCCATCATTCAATGTAATTATTAACATTACAGCTCAAAATGTTAATATTTGGTTATCGAATGATTTCGTCTTCATTTCCCCTTGAACTTGATTTGTTTGAATGCAGATGCCCGTCAGGCGATCTTGTCGCATGCTAGATATTTACAGGCCTTTGTTTCCCTTCCTTCTTACTGTGAGCTCATTCTCAAGGAGCACAGTGCTGTAAAAGGAAAAGTCACACTTTGTCCATAAAGAATGTGCAAAAATGGGAGATTTTGTCTGAAACATTTTACCTTCCCTGCACCTTTCTGGGTTTTCTGCTCTACTAGAGGCATTTATTCTGAAGACACTTTAGGTTTGAGTCAATGATGAAAGGGGCTTGATTTAGCTAGTCTGAAGAATTCAGGGAAATGTTTCCATATAACAAGGGCTGTTTTCCTCTTCCTTTTCAAAAAGGCTAAAGAGAGTCTGCAGTCTTTAAAGCCACTAGCCTTTCGTGTGGAATATTCAAACTTTATCCTTGGCGCCTAAAATTGAAACCTTTCTCACATTTAAAAAATATATATGGCCAGGACAGAGTGTCACATGGTGTAGATTACTTACACAGCACGCATGAGGCCTGCCTTCCATCCCTCAGCACCCAAACAAGAAAGAAAACAAAAACAAACCAGAATTTCTAAAAGAGAAACATGGGTAAAACACTCGAGTTCTCTGAGCCTCCTTTCTTCAGTGAGTTATGGACTCTATGTCTAAAGAAAGAGCACAGAGCTGGAAGGTGTGTTCTCTTGCACAGGCTGGGAGGAAGGAATCCACAGTTGTGTGAGTGCCCCATCCTCTCAGCCCAGCATGTCACTTCCTTGTTTCATCCAGTGAGCTTTCAGAAAAGTTGGCTTTGCCCCAGAGAAGCCACTTCAAGCTTATCTGTTACGTAGTAGCTGATGACTTTGAGGTCTTCTTGGTACAGTGAGCATCAGAGGAGGACTTCATAGGATCATAAAGAAGGGTAAACTGAATTGAGTATATCTGTCTATGCACAGCTGAGCTTCTGTGTCCTGATGCTAATGATTAGTTTTACAATAGATATCCCTGAGCCGAGGTAAGCGGGTTAACACTGGTGAGGCTACATGGAGAACAGTCTATGGGCTGTGAACTTCACATATCCACGGATACAAAAGCACAAACAAACAAACCATAAATCCAGGGAAAGGATTCATGTCAGCTGTCTATTAGGAGAGTGAGAGATATCCTCAAGACCTTCCAGGACTTTCTTTTAGGTCTCAGGTTAAATATTCCCTCCCAGGAGCCTTATCTTCCTGTACCTTCTATATCCTATTGGTTCTGTTTGGTCTATGCTCACATATTAATAATCAGAATTTTTTTAACACGTTATATGCCAGGCAGTGGGCAGCACATGTCACATATGTTACTTGGTTTCATCTTCACAGTTGCCCGATCATAAAGATGATGATGTTTTTCTCTGACTTACACAGCCAGTGGTGTCAGGAATAGCCAAGGTCATCGCTAGGAAGTCTAGTGGCCTTGCAAACAGAGCCCTAGGGATTTGCAGTGAACTGTCATGTCTGGTCCCACCTACCAGGACTCAACACATCCAGTCCAAGCCTGCTTGATAGTCTTCCTTAGCAGCTGAGCTCCACTTGGTGAGGACAGAACTCCAGTTCCATTACCACCATCGTGTCTCTGTCAATTGCCACAGAGGCTGATACACAAAAGGGGACAATACATTTGGTAAGGACTTCATTTTTACAAAACCTTCATTTTACAAATCAGAAACTGGAGGCAAGGTTTAGTAACCCGTACAGTGGTCCATGCTGATAAGTATGTAGGTCTTTTTTTTTTTTTTTTTTTTTTTTTGTGCGCACACCAGCTTTTCTCTGTGTTGGTTCTATTGCTTAACATCTTGTTCCTTCATTAACACCTCCCCGAAATCATAGCCCCCACACCTGCCCACAGCCAGGTCTTAAATTCCTCAGACGATTTAAATCTTTAATAAGAGGAGAGTTTTAAATACACAGTGAAAGAGAGAAAGAAAGACAGAAAGAAAGAAAGAAAGAAAGACAGACAGACAGAAAGAAAGACAGAAAGAAAGAAAGAAAGAAAGAAAGAAAAAAAAGAAGCATAAATACAAACCATCCAGAGAAAGAAAGGAAGAAAGAAGGAAGGAAGGAAGGAAGGAGAGAGAGAGAGAGAGAGAGAGAGAGAGAGAGAGAGAGAGAGAGAGAGAGAGAGAGAAATGTTAAGTACAAACCATCCAGACAGAAAGTCAAACCTAGGCACAGGGAGCTGCTATCCACACCAGAAATGAAGCCTTCCCGTCTTCATAATTACCTTTCTTACTGAGACTCCACAGGGCCACACCTTTGAACTACACAAGAAAAACAAATAAATAAATAAGCCTCTCTGCTGATTAGCAGGCTATCGCAGACTTGGTGAAAGCCTCTCCTGGCTGGATTTCCTGTCCTGTCCTCCTTCCTCATGTTTGTTTCTTCCTCCAGCGGAGATGGAGAGAAAACTGATTTGTGCTGCTAGTGTACAATGTTACCTAATTACACCAGCTGATCACTTAAAAGTAATGTTTGCACACAGACCAGGAAGACGCTTACAAGAACCAGCTGCTTGATAAAGCCTACAAGCAAGGATTTGATTCCTTTTCAAAGACGTGTTAACTATTTACATCTATTTTTAAACGCAGCGCAGCACATGAATGACTGAGAGAGATGGAGGAGATCCCGCCATGCTCTGGTTGTAGAGGGGCAGGCGCATTTGGAAATAATGGGACATTTCAACGAGTAGGAAGAATTGCACTGCCCTTCGCTGCTCTGGTTGTCTTTCTGAGGAAGAGAATGCTACTGTCCCTTGGTTTAAGATATAAATGAAAGATGAGCTCAGAGTTTGTAGAGAGATTGCATTGACTGTATTTATATCTGTGTGTGATTGGATTGTGTACATGTGTGTGTGCGTGTGCATGTATGTCCACAAGTGCTATTCTATAAAGCATAATGGTCCAAATCGGGCATTATTAGCTCTTACATTTTGGATACTCAGGGTGCCGACGCTCTGTCAAGGTACATGCATGAACCAAGTTATGTCCTAGGTGGGATGGTTAATGTAGTCTACATGACCACCGGATCCGAAATCACCAGAAGATTAACCTCTGGGCACATATTTGATAGAGCTTTGAGATTGGGTTAACTGAGGTAAGAAGGCCCCAGACAAACAAACAAGCCCCCCCCAAATACCTTCCCTTCTTTGAGTTATATTTGTCAGACATATTTTCCTGACAGTGGGGAAAATATACAAAACATTAGGTTACCAGGCTGAACACTCGAGATAATACATGCGGAAGCGAATACATGCTTTGCCCAACTCCGATAAACTGTGAATGAAGAATTACACACACTCAGTGGTACCAGATACTAACAGCATCCCAATATTGTCTTATTAATTACACATGCTACACTAAGGTTTAAACACCATAACTTTTGTTACACCTGACATATTAAGTTCCTCTGTTCAACAGATGAGTAGTAGGAACATTTCTAAAGCCATGTAATCTCAGTTTTGCCAGAGCCCCAAAGTCTGTGTATTACCTTTTCTTCCTATTACTTTCATGAATCCTGCACTTAGACATTAAATAAGTCAGGGAACACTTCTGTTCACTTGAGTGGGATGGAAGACAGAAAATAAAGAAACATACTACCTTGGTGTCAAACAGACTATTGGCAGAAAACTGGTGCTTGGCATGTAGTAAGTCCTGTGTGTGGGTCTGTGGGAGCACAGAACTGAATACTATGCTCCTGATTGCACGCAGGAATTTCAGAGAAGGCAGGCTTCCTGAAATAGGTGGTTGTAGTAAAATTCTTAGAAAGATGTGCAACTTAACTGGCAGATTATTCAGGAAAGTCAATGCAGGAGAGAAGCAGACACCTGCTTCACAATATAGAGAGATGTTTTAAGGATATAGAATAACAACTACAAGTTTTTTTTTCTTAAATCTAAATCCTCACTAGGCTTATGTGTTTAAAGATACTTAGGTCATTTTCCAAATGAGATAAACCATGAAGAAATAATAACAAAAATGGTAAGCGAGAAACACAAATATAGTTTTCTAGATTAGTGGTCCAGAGCAGGAGGGTAATCAAAGTGGCTGGCCTTTACCGGAATTTTAAATTCCAAAGAAAACATGGAAGCAAAAGTATTTATTAATTACAATTAATTTGTTATTCATGTGAGTTTGCGAGTAAACATGTATTGCCCCAAAACACCTTCAAGATTTGGGGACAGATAAAATCCTTCCTTTCTGTAGTATACAAAGGTGACATGTGCTTCGGGTTTCATTCTGCACCCAAAGTGAGAGGCAAGAAAAAAAATCCATCACATGTAAGGGCAACATTGCTACTGTATCCAGTTCCAGTTGCCCTAGATTGTTACCCATCGGCCTATGCATCCACTGATTCTTTCCTAGTACACAAGATATTGATTATATTTTAAGTGATCAAGAATCAATTGGGTTATGAATGACTTGATTGCTGTTTTATTTCTTTACTGAGGTGAGGGTCACAGTGTTTGGGGCAGCCACACTGGTCAGCAAGAGGCACTTTGTTGAAGCAAGCCTGTAACTCTAGCTAGTTAGGAGTCTGAGCCAAGAAGGTCACAATTTAAGACTTATCTATATAGCAAGATCATTTCTCAAAATAAAAAAAGGTTTTAAGGAGTTGAGGATATAGCTTCTTGGTAGATTGTTACTCTGGTATAGGCAAAATCCTGGGTTCAGTCCTGGGCTGGACAATTCAGGGTCATGAATTTCACCATCAGTTCTTTGATAACCTCACATCTACATTCTGGAGTCTTCCTGGGAAATGAGCAGTATATGGGGTGCTAATAAATGCAACTTCTTCCCTTCTGGTTTACTAAATAACGAATACTTTCCCATTTGCTCTAAAATGTCTAGACATAATTATAACAGCCCAAATTGTTATTAGCTGCTTATGAGAATCATTTCATATCATTTGAAATCACGTGCATCAACAATCTTCGTGAAGTGATTAATGTCATTAATAATGATTTAACCCCTATGTTATACGAGCCTACCTAATCAACATTATAGATTAAAACCTGAATTCTAAATTAAACATAGAAATATATAGATAGAAGTTAGAGATAGATATAGATAGCTTTGACAGTAAGAATTAAAAAACAGTAAGGGCTAGATGGCTCAGTGGTTAAGAGCTGTACTATTCTTGCAGAGGACCTAAGCTAGCTTCACATGCCTTATCTCAAGCTCTAGGGGGTCTGATGCCCTCTTCCAGTCTTTGCAAATACTTATGCTCCTGTACACATACCCACATTGTTTTAATACAACATTCAGAGCATAATCTGAAAGACGGCTTTTATCACACTCTGATCCCTGAACTGAAAGACATCTGAGCATCCTCAGCTGCCTCCATTGCCCATCTCCAGCCTTGCAGGTGGCCTTTATTTCAGTGTAAGCAAAAGCCAAGAACAAAAATGAAATTGAGCTTCCATGCTGCTGGGTATGTCCAAGAATGAAGTCAATATTCTTCTTCCCAGAGGCTCATCTGCATTTCTCATTTCCACAAATTCATAAATACAGAAACTCTACCCCCACAATATGAATATTCACCAGTAAACACAAGAATTTGATTCTTATGCAAAAGACATTGTCTCTCTGGTGCATGGAAATTCCCTCTGCCTCAGTCTGTTGAGCAAGGCTCCTCCTGCCCCAGGGTTCTGCAAGACAGAATGTTTCAACAGGGGACTCTAACTACCACTAAGCCCTAGTGTTCCTAGTCATTGTGAAAAGGGCAAATTAGCTTCATGAGCCTACGGTTTTGATTTATAATTTATTATATTAATCATTCTCTGAGTACTCAAAAAATCTGCTGTCTTTAACACATTTTAAATTTTTGACCAAGAAAGGAAGAAGCCAAGAAGGCAGAGAGAGAGGAGGAGAGAGGAAAATGAGGGGAGGAGAGTGCAGAGAAGAGGCAGCAGAGGGGAGGGGCGGGGCAGGGCAAAGGGTTTTCAGTGCAAGTGGGTAGAATCTAGAGAGGCATTGAGACTGAAATCTGAACTGCCACCACACAGTGGGTAATTCAAGATTGATTAAGTACTGAACTAGGCTTGATTGGTGCAGAGGTTCAATCATAATCATGGTTCACATACAGGAGTGTAGAGGAAGATTTCCTGCAAGAACCTAGAGCCTGCAGGAAGCACAAAACAGACACACAGAAAAGTGTTTGGGATTCCTCATTTGCCATTCATTTTTCCGCCTCACCATACTTTAAGGAATGCTCAGACAACAAAAACCCTTCCTACGGCTGCTAACACCAAAAAATAAGAATCCTGACCAGTTGTTGTGCTTCTCAACTCTCTCCCAGCAGGCCCTTCTGTCTTCCAGGAGAGGCTCCCAGTGGTGGAAACTGGGCGATGTGGTCAGAATGCCAGGCAAGTCAGCAGCTGACTACAGGGTAAGATTGTTAAAGGGACGTAGGAAATGGGAAAAATAAGAAATGAATATGAAGATGCTATTTAGGTTTGGCTCTGAAACATAATCAGAATTATCCTCCCACCTTTGGAAAGACAAGCAAACAAACAA